>NC_134833.1:104102989-104402989 GCF_004210375.1 Tachypleus tridentatus
TCTGTTAAATTTGTATATCAGGTGATTAAGGTCCAGAAACGTCGATAACAAGAAGATTGCGCAACTGATGAATCAGTGTATTCTGATCAATATAAATGTTTGTCCTTGAACATTGCCCACCTTCAGTGAGATCAGGCTATTAGGTTAGCTACATTATCTACTGGGTTAATGTCGTTTTAATCTTTGGTCTCAGCGGCAGGTCTCTGGACATCCGTGATTCACACAACACGAAAATCCATTGTGTGGCTTTGCGCTTAACAACAAAGCAGACAACATTAGTAATATAAAACAAATCTACCTATTGAATTAGTTCAATTATATCTAAAATATAGAAAAGTAGTTATTACTATTGTCATTATTCTCACAAATAAAATCCAAATAAGTGGTTAATAAAAAAAAAAAAAAAACTGATAATGAATAAAATGCGCTAAGACACTATTACAAAGTGTCTGTCGAGAATGATCTTTATCCAAATCTACCAACAAAGATCTGTAAGTCGCTTGATGTTAAATAGAAGCAGTGGAAAACAACGTTGTTATACACACACACACACACACACACCAGTGCTGATTTTGCATTTGTTTTTGTGAATTTCACGTAAAGCTACAGAAGGATTATCTGCACCACGCGTCCCTAATTTAACAGTGTAATACAATAGGAAAAGCAGGTAGTTATCACCACCTATCGCTAACTCTTGTAATTAGTTAATCAACGAATAGTAAGATTGACCCCCGAGCATGTTTGATGTGATGGGCATTCGAACGCGTGCCCCTCAGATTACGAGTCCAGCGCCTTAACCATATGACCATGTCTGGTCGTGCCGATTTTATACTCAGCATAGTTCACATCTTCTAATAAATCTATGGACATTTTGAAAGAAAACAAAAAATCTTTCAGATAATAAAATTATTTACTTGGATTAAAAATTAGTACTTTTATCACCGTTGGTAACATAAAATTTCACTGCTAACTTATCCTTAAATGTAAGTTATACGTATTTGTCTATCATATTTTCATAACATATTGTATTTAAGAATGAACGTATATGTCACATTTCTCTGAAGTTGTGATATATTGCTAGCTGAATATGTTGCATATGAATTCGAGGCCTGGTTGGTACAAATAATGGATTGCTTTATAGCGTTAAGTAACTTAGAGGTATGTGTCCTTGACAATCCTCGGGACAGGAAAGTTCCGTCTTAAAATTACCCCGAGGGAAATGGAGTAAGGAGCATGTGAACGATTTTCATTTCTAACGCTATGAGAGTTATTTTCCATGGGAATATAAGTATTCAGAAGAAGAATGATTAAGGTTATGCTAGTCTTATAAAAGGTTATATATATATATATATATATATATATATAGATTGTTTTCAAAAGGTGCATCTGTGTGACACGCTTACATTATTGGTACTAGATGTGCAAAACACTAAAATTTGTTTGCGAAAACAATGACGAAAAACTAACTTTACCTTTCTAGGAAAGAGCAGGACAATAATATTTAAAAATATTTTATTCTGCACAACTTGTATATACATGTGGCACTACAACACCAGTGAACCAACTCCAGAAAATCAAAACACAATCATGTGTTTGCATTAAACAGTACTTTAATGTTCCAGAGCAGAAACATTGAAGTACTTCGCAGTTTGTGCTGATAATAATCCTCTAATGTGTGTTAATAAATATTTCGTGTACAGTATCGTCTGTTACGATTACCTAGCACTACTTGGGAAATGAATCTAATGCGGAAAGGCCAATATCACAATTATAAAAGGTATTTCATGTTTTTCTCAAATAACATGTTTTTAATTAGTACTCGCATGTCGTTGCTGTATCGGCGTTTTGTCGTTGAGGATCAGGTTCACTCGGACTTCCTCCTCCGATTCGTATGTATTGAGTTGTACATTTTTAACTAGTGCATACTCCACAGATTGGTTTCACAATTCACGCTGCTATCATCAGATCGTTCGTTATAGGGTAATTGGGCTTTTTTTTTTTTTAATTTCCCTGTCTGGATATTTAATTTAATTTCGATTTAAACTTTTAAGTTACAGAGGTTTTGAAACTTTTGTCGGTTTATTAATAAAAAGAAAAGTGGAACTTGTGCAATACGCCGGTACCCAAATATAAATCACCACTAAAGGATTGTTGTAAAACAAGCCTAAACTAACTAGGACAACTTTTGAAATGTTAAAAGTAATGTTTGTGTTCATAACGAAATTTTTTGTTCATTTTACACTTTTGTTGGTTTTTTTTTGTTGTTGTTGGAAGGGCTATATTTTAGATGTATAGAAGGTAAGATGGAAATCAAGGTTCACTCACTCTTCAGGTGTCGTTTTATTCGTGGCTTCGGCACGTGACTTAGGTTTTACCAACACGTCACCGTTTGTTATTGGATATTTTACAAATTACTATTTGAATAGGTTCAGCTCGTGTTAATCACTGGCCCTCAATGGAAAGTGATATACTTAGCATTCCACTTAACATCGAACAAGCTAGCAATTCCAGATGGTGCTGTATTTTTTCCTCTGTATTCTCCAAGTTATTCAAATAATGTTTCACAGGTGTATGTGTGTTATTAAACTATCTTTGAACAAATTAGTTTCAGACATTAAGTCGATGAGATTTATGCAGTAATTAATACAGTGATTACAGAGTACGGCCTGAGATGTGAATATTAGCAGTCATTATCTCCAGTATATCGAATTAGAAATATATTCGAAATAAGTAGATAATCAGACAAGATAGCTAACATTTTTATATCTTCAATATGGTGTGCGAGAATATGTTTTGTGCAATTGTAACTTTGAACTAATATAAAATAGGAAACACACCTGAGAATAGAAAACAACGTAAAATGAAGGAAATTTAAAGTTGTAGGTAAATTGTTAAAAATAGCGTTTCAAATCCGTTATGATAGAGCCATTTAATTTCATATAATCACACTGTATCGTGTGCAAAATATTTATTGCAACAGTTGTTTTGAAACTATAAATAATGTTTAAGATAAATAGAAAGTACGGAGCCAGTGGAGTTATCCATATCATTAACTATTAAAAAAATATATTAACATTTCATGGTAAGGTACTATCTCGGATCGCAACGAAAATTTTGCAGTTAGGAATTAGTTAAAAGCTGTGTAAATGTTTCATTTTAGTAACGAAACACTTTTCTTTTGTACAGTAATAGTGTTTTGTTCGTGATACAGCCGATACTGTGATAGTAACTATTTTGTTAAGTAATTATATTAGAACTTGTTACTGCAGGTGTTCAGAATACAAGGTTTACAACACTCCCTCGTGTACGTGACATGAACCATTCAAAAAAGAAATACGTGTTTGGTTCAATACAAAAAAATAACGTGTTAGTATATATTTCTTAAAATATCGTACCTGTGTTATCATTATGCTTCAACCAGCGTACCCAGATATTTCGACAGTTTCCTCGTACGACTGACACGTGTGTTATAATCGTTCATCTATTAATTCACTAATAACAAAAACTGGCCTATAATGTAATGACTTTGACAGATAATGTAATGAAAACGACCCAACTATTATGTTAAGATTTTAACCGATAATGCTATAAACAGAATTATGACTGGTGCCAGGCCACTACACTTATGTTTATTCCAACAAATCAAAGTGTGTATTTTCGAGAATTTCCCGTGTTTCATCGTTCGCAAAGAAGCACATAACAGCAGATCTTCGGTACTGAATGAGTATTGCATTCTTTCGGTGGTTTTACCTTTTTTTAATCACCCCTTCCCTCACATTTTCAGCACTTGGACTTTCCTTTGTTTTTGTGAAGTCCATGAATTACTTCCTGTGACCTCAGCGTCATTTCTGCACTTTAACTTTAGTTATGTGGCTAATACAAATAAAACTCATTTCTGTGTCTTAGCACCCGGAGTTCAGTGAAACAAATTGAATGCAGTATATTAACTGGCTACATAATATTCAGACTGTAATGTTAGAATTTTAACACGGAAGTAGTGCATTATAGTAGGAAATCTTTTTCTCTGTGCATTTCTTGGAGAAAACTGCTTGAACAGATGTGAAAATGTTAATTAAAAAAAAAGATAAATTTTGATGTTTGTTTGTTTTGAATTTTCGTGCAAAGCTACACGAAGGTTATCTGCGCTAACTGCCCCTACTTTATCAGTGTAAGACTAAAGGAAAGGCAGCTAGTCATCACTACCCACTTCTAACTTTTTGGCTACTCTTACGAATGAGTAATGGGATTGAACATTGAATTATAACGCCCCCACGGCTAAAATGGCGAGCATGTTTGGTGTGATGGATATTCGAACCACGACCCTCAGATAACAAGACAAACACCTTAACTACCTGGCCGTTGCAGGTGGTTGGTTATATTTTGAAGCAGTTTTATAAGACCTTGAGATAAGTATGTACAGCTCCTTAAAAAAAAACTGTAGACTCTTTCAAGCCCTAAATAGAACTGCATTTAAGATAGACAGATAAAATTAGGATTTGAGTTTTACTACAGAATACTGAAACTTTAAGGTTTACTTTAATTGTTCATGCATGGTTTTTCTGTTGAAATATTGCTATTATGTGCAGGAAATATTTTTGTTTTTACTTTAATCTTAAAATACAAAAGATAAAAAGTATGTATGGTTTAAATATACAAAATATGTATTCAATTAATATGTCAAAGAAATAATCTTCAAACCAGATTAAATTATATGAAAGTGTTATTTTGCTAATCATGAATGTTTAGAGATTATAATAGTCAGTATAATTCTTAATTGGTTTTATACAGGTAAGAAAAGCATATCAACAATATGTTAATTTCATTTTGTTTGTGTAAGCTGAGACAGATGAGATCTTTGGCTTGGTGTAAGTTTACTAGGGCAGCTAAGTTGAACAACTGAAGTTCTTATTAAAGTATTGTTTAAGTTATTACTTCTCATTATGTAGCATATAATGCTGTAGCTAGGAAAGTATGAAGTATTTTAAACTAGTCTTTGCCAGATTTCAGCTTATTTATGTAATTTGTAACTTTCATGTGTTACTGGTTTAATTATTGCATAAAAAAGTGTGAAGTCAATGATCTATAGTATTTTTAATTTTTGTAAAAACAGTTTTTAAATGTAACTTCCAGTTTTGCCAAATAGCTTCTCAATACAGATAAGTTTTAAGTTCACCTTCTTATAACTTTATTCTGACAAAGTGAAATTAACCAGCTCTTTTAATCACAGATATGCAAATTAAAAATTAATATTTCTCGCTAACATATTTATCTGTTAGTCACTTACAGTAATAGGGTTTGCTTTTTAGTATTAAATACGCATAAACTAAATTCTTGTACCCTGTAGGCTGCCATACTGCAACAGACCACTGAATACATCTATCAGTTAGAGCAGGAAAAAGCCAGACTGTTGGCTCAGAATTGCCAACTAAAGAGGCTGCTCAACTATCAGTTGCACATAGATAGTGATGGAAGCAGTCCTGAATCTCCATTACCTAAACGCAAAAAAACTGAAACAGGTACGTACACAGGATAATTAGAACCTAGAGACAACTATAAGAACATTACTTAATACTACTTAAGCTAGTATGAAGTCAATAAATAATGATTATTGAACAATAGAAGCTAAAACTTTTATCATGTAATTGCCAAAACAGATGCTTCAAAATTATAAACGGTATTCATTTTGGTATTCCAGTTAACTAATATAGCTTAAAATGAAGCTTTGAAAAATATACAGCCTTATAAGCTTTAATTAAAACTTGCATTTTATTTCTTCTCTTAGCAGACAGTTCTGAAGCTTTCTTTTAATGAATTTTAAAGTGGATATACTTCTTCATTCATCAATGTTAATCTTTTAAAGAATAGGGCTAAAAGCAGTGGTAATCTTAAATTTTGTATAGTACAACTGTTAGTTCATATATTAGCCTTTCATAACATACTTTAATTTCATAATTAACAGATACTCTCTCATTAATATAAGTTAGGTTGATGTTAGATAATGGTTAATTTGCAAACTAAAATACTTGATTTAGACAACAAAAATTCTATATCAGTAACCTAGAATTAAAGTATTTGATTTTGTTATAGTTTCTAAGAAATTATAATAATATTAATTTAATAATTTGAAAATGCAATGCATCATGTTTTCAACCTTCTAAGGACATATTTATTACCAGGCTTAGTGATTAAACTGTTTTTCAATTTAAGATGTTTTATACATCTAAAATTTTTATCAAAGAAGTTATTAACCTTAAAACCTTAAATATTTTTGAGGTTAAAACTTGCTTCCCAAGTGAGCTTGAAAAGAATTAGTTAAGTCTAAAGTTGACAGGTTAGCTATAAACTGATAAGCTTCTTTATTTATTCATCTATTTTATGATGTTATAGTTATGTGGCAAATCATAATTTTCCATGATGTCAGAATAAAAGAGGGTTTGACATTATTTGCTTGCAGCAGAGTCTTCAGATGAAGGGATTGGTAGTATGAGTCCTATAGGTGATACTGAATATATATCAGAGGAAATGAAAAAAGAAATGGTTGGCCTGCAAATGCAATCAGACAAGGAGCACAGAATACAAGTAATGCTCAAAGAACAGACTCGAACCTCAGAAACTCAAAGATACCCTGGTCAGATACGAAAAACAATCCCACAAAATACACCAGAGGTAAATATGGCTTATTTTTTAATTTGGTAATGGATGTGCATATTTCAATTTAGGCAGAGTGCATTTATTAGTTTTGAAGGTATTTCATTTTCAGGCTTCTGTTTGTTTCTTGAATATAAACAGACAACATTTTTAACTCAAATGACTGACTGTTTGAACTTTAAGAAGTGCCATTATGATATAAAAGATTGTAATCTTAATAATATGCATTTAAGATTTTTACCTCATCTTTTCCTTGTCAACTAACTTTGGTCTTTTGCACTGAAACCTAATTGCAGTCAAAAATAAAGGTGATTATTTGATATACCATTCTCTTATATCTCGATTCTCATAGCATTATTAATCTTTAACAATTGCTTGTTATTAATTTGGTAGCATATTTGGAATTATAATTGTTATTTTGATTTCTATAATTTGAAGGATTTCAATGCAGACCTACCACCTCTGGAGCAAAAACAATTTCCTTTTGTTTTTCCCAATGGATGTTCTTCTAGCCTAAGTCCTGGGCTACAGAAAACTAAGAATGTATTTGTTTCTTGTCCAAGAAGTCCAACTCATCATGTAGAGAATTCAGAAGATTTCTCTGGAAAGAACTTGCCTATATTCTCTCCTCATTCCATTAATATAGAAACATGTTCGTCTCAGTTGCACATCTTGGGGTCCTCTGGTCAGACTTCACAAACAACTACTACAGCTGCCACTGAAGTTTGTAGTTCCTCTATGAAACCATCTAGGACTGGAGAAACTGTTCACTGCATTACATCACCTCAAACTTATAAAGTAAGCAGTACCTCTCGTCAAAACTTGGAAACAATTGTGGAAGCAATTCGTCACTTAGAAGGTGACCACATGTTCCGAGATGATCCAGAGCCACCGAGGAAACTGCAATCAGAAGGGATAATATCAGATGATATAGCTTCTCACGAAAGTATTTTTAATTTTGTGCCACAGAAAACTAGCAATATAGCCTGTGATCATGAAATCATTCATTATTCTTCTATGAAACAGTCTCGTCCTGGTGTCATTGTTAGCAACCATACATAGTTTTAGTTTTGTGTCACAGGTTTGTCAATTTTTGAGACTTTGTTTCATCACTTATGTTGTAGTAATATGTTTCATATGTAAAGCATCCAGCATAAAAGAAGTTTTGTTTAACTTTTGGTGCCTTTTACGTAAAAATATGTTGACTTCATAAACAGCATTTGTATTATATTACTCACTAAATCATTTTTGCGTTATTGCTAAGAAGACTTTTCGTTGGAACATAATACATAATAATAAAGTTAGCGATACTAAATTCCCTTTTTTGTGTATAGAATGTTATTTGTGCAGTGTCAACACAAATAGCCTTATATCTGCCATAAAAAATAGTAGTCGAATAAAAGGTTTGCCAATCACTGTGTCTCTGTTTTTGATGTTTTAAAAGTAAGCTACATTCTCTAAGTTGTTAAGTTTAGAAAGGAATATTTCTATCATGTTAGCACTTCATGAAACCCTTTGGATACATCTAAAAGTAAGTTTCTAAATTCTAAGTAAAGCCAAACAACTAAAATGGGATATGGTAAAAAAAAATGCAAGAATTAGTAAAACCATTGAATCTTGTATTACTTGTTTTATAAACATACCCTAGTTGAGCTGTTTTGTTTTTATACTGGGATATCTCTGAATTTTGTCATTTAAAATATTTGTTTGAATTTTCATTTGTAATATTGCTTGTTCATTGTACATGATAATTATGTAAGAATATAGTTGTGCAAATACAATGCAATTTTATTTGAGTAACTAGTGAAAAGTTGCAAGTTGCTTATTAGCATCATTATTGACACAATGATAACCTTTATGCATTGTTTCAAGTCGTCTTTCTTAATATACAACTGCCTAAATCTTAAGTTTTATGTTTACTGTACATATAATGAATGTATTTCATTTTGTTTTCATCTGGAGCTTAATAGGTTTGTTGTGTATTCACGTATGATTTATGTGCATTATGCAGGCATAAAACTAAAGAAGTATTTGAATACATGTCCACTAAGAAGGTATAAATTTAATAAGTTGTTCAAGAAAAGACTAAAGAATAATACTATTATAAGAAATGTTTGAATATGTTAAGGCACTTCTATTGTTTTAGCTACAGTATTTTAGATGTTATAAGTACGTAACTTTCTTAATGTCTGGGTTTAATATTTCACAAGTACTGTTGTTCCAGTTGAAATGAAAATGGAGCCTAAGTATCTCTTTCTTTTTTCTATTACTAATTTTTAAATTACGTACAGGCAGGGGGCTTTTATGAAGTTTATGAAATATTACTAATATATTTGTATATGTATATATTACACGTGTTACGTTTTTGACTTTTCTGTCAAGTTATGTCACATGTTACATAATTATCAAACATTTAAAAATCCAACCTGATGCAAGTTTTTAATTCGTACTATCAGATGTCACAGCAACATTTTTTTTTATTCGGATCAACCGCATTTATATACCTTTTTGTTTGTGAGATGCATTCAACAGTAAAAAAATATTAAGCGTCTTTAATTGCTATGTATGCTAAAGATGTCAAACGGGGCGGATTCATTAGTTTAAATCTATATCTACTTGCTTCATATAGTTTTATCTTTTTGTTACGTGCCCAGTTTTTTTGCATTATATTTTGCTTCCACAATAAGAAGAAATATAACAGTACGTGTTTTTTGACGGTTACTTTTTTTTAGTATAAAATGGATATGAAGTTTGTGATTTAAATGTGATGTAATATAATCTACGTGCTCAAAACCATAAGAATAGTTGCACTCCAACATTAGGTGAAACTGTGTCCAAAGGTTCTTTCCTTGTGTATACAGGCCCGGCATGGTCAGGGCGCTTTACTTACAATCTGAAGGTCATCGAATCAAATCCCTGTCCCACACACATGCTCCCCCTTTCAACAACGGAGGTGTTATAACGTTCTGATCAATTCTACTATTCATGGGTAAAAGAACAGTCCAAGAACTGGCAGTGAGTGGTTATGACTAACTGAATTCCCTCTGGTCTTACACTCCTATACTAGGGACGGCTAGCGCAGATACCTCTCGTATAGATTGGCGCCAACTTAAAAAACAAACAAATACAGAAATATATTAGCACCTTTTAATATGCATAAGAAGAGGGTTGAAGCTCTTGTTCCTATGCCCCAAAAGAGTCTTTTTCCTCAGTAATAGCAAAGTGTAAAGAACTATTAACAGCTTGAGTTCATACTTTTCATGCTTCGAGTTGTTATGTAGAAAGAAATCCAACTTTAAAATAAATGGAACGTAAAACTTTGGTATTTATGTATAAAAAAATGTCAATAATAATACGCAGTTTAGTTTTAGATTTCAAAGTGTTTATGAGACTAATTAAAAATGTGTGTGTTTCATTGTAAAGTTACATTGGGCTATCTGCTGTGGGATTTTAGTGTTGTAAGTCAGTAGACAAATAAGGTTATAGGGGATCCTTTTTTTTATCGTGATTTTATCCTCTGTGTACCAGCTGCAACTCATGCAACTCAGTCTCCCCTCGCACTTCACCTCCTCTCACCCTCTGAAAAGGCTTGCATTACAATGCTTGTAAAATGCCTTTTTTGTTAATGGTCCCCCTACCCTTTCACTTTTCTCTGCACGTTGCTGGACAGTATATTACTGTTCGAAACAAGCAGTAAATGCACATAACATTTACATTAACCAAACCTAAAGAAGCTTTCAAAAAAACTTTTATAAAGCCTTCAAAGCGCTTAAGAAATAATTAAAAAGCTATTAGACATTAGTTTGCTTTCACTCACCAATAACATAGGTTATTTACCAGCACTGTAACTCTTCAGTGTTATATTTCTAACCATCTAAACTGGTGTCTGTAATTCTAGTTGAAAAGAGAATTTCACTATCAAATCCTATTTTCTCGTATATTATATAAATATTTCACATTCAGATTTATATCTCAAATTCGTCTCAGTGTATTTGAAGACGGATATCTTCGTGTTATCTCTCATCAGGTTTATTCTTGTGAACTGTGGTATTTATGACTAGTTTTTTGTTTTTTTTCGTTTATAAAACAACACCTGAAGCTCGGTGTAATGAACTAATTTTAAAATTACCAGCATTATCTCTACACAGTACTGTGATTGTGTACTTACCAACTCGGATGTTAAAACAGTGCAAGTGTTACTTCTACATATTAAACAAATTAATTACATCTAATATCTGAACTTCAACCTGAATATTAAACAGTCAGCAACAAATTTCGTTTTTGAAAGTTTTCCAGCAGTTTCCGGTTAACAACAAAGAAATTAAGTCAAAATGAGGCAAATTTTAACCTTCGGCTACAGCAAGATAGAAACGTTTAAAATAATTACACCAATAACCAATATTAAAACTACTTTGAAAAATAGAACGGAAGTTTCTTAATAACATTTAACTAGTAGTGAAATGTTTAAAATGATAATTATGTAACCCTTAACTTTAGCTCACCCATACTGGTTCAGCGACAAGTTTGAGAGCTTATAACATTAAAAGTTAAATATCGATACCTAAAGTGGGTAAAGCACAGATAACGCCCTGTTAGCTTTATGATTAATAACAACCCATTCACTTTAGCATTTTTTATTTGTTTTATTTTAAAATGTGCTTAATGTATTGTTTGGGCTTGTTCATATGGTTTATAAATGTATGATGTTATTTTGATAACCACATTATTACCCAAATGTGCCTCTTCATTTGTGTATAATGAATAAACGTGCATTGTTCAGAACAGTTAAATGATAATCGGAATTAAAACTAAATGTGGCGGGAATTTTGTTTGAAAGAAGAGAGTGGGGGTGCTCGGGAACAATCATTCAACTGCGTTTGTGAATTTCTTTAGCTTCAAATGACTGTTATATTTTAACTGAGAAGATAATATTTCACATTAGTTTTATCGGAAACCTGTGAGATAGGTCGGAGAAAATAAATAATTGTCTTCCTACATATTGTATTGACTGCTTTACTCTTTTCACACAGTAAGAACTTAGTTGAATTTAGTTAGTGTGTTTACTGAACTGGAAGACCGACGACCGGATTTACAAGATGGAGTCTGGAAGCCTGGTCCTGGAGTTCGGGAGAGAATCCTTGTCGGATGCTATGCGAGAGTCAACACCTTTTTAGAACGGGGTGCAGATTCTTGGTGTGGTTCATTGTTAGGTTGAGGCTTTTCTGTGACTTTTGGATCTTGGGATACGGTGTTTTTTATTGTGTATCCTGGTACTGTGAATACAAAGGTGAGTTCTTGATGTTTAACTGTGGTAAGGAAGTTAACTCTTTATGCAAGGAAAAACCTTTAGTGGTCATATACCTATGTTCCTGCCCCTTGTTTTGGCTTATCGGGCTGGAACGCTCAAAAGAATGTGTTATGAGTATTTTATCAGTATAGGTAATGTTTTAACTTCTGAATGCTAGGTGAGATCTGTCAGTTACCTTGTACCAACAGTTAACACTCAAAAATGTCTTTTCATTGGCATATGTATTAGTATTTACAATAACGTTTTCAAAATGTATGAGTTGTCACAGAATAAGATCCTGGATGGTAACTAAGTGTCGCTACATCCCCAGTATCTGTATTGCTCAGAGGAAAAAATCCATGGGAAGGTGACGAATAAAGTAAATTAAATGTAGGAAAGTTTTAAGTAGGAAGAAGTCAATTGTGTTCTTCACTGAAACATGGAGAAAGCATGAGGATTTTGGCGAGTAAAGTTTTCAGTTGACGACAAAACATGAGATTGAAGCATCCACTTCCAGCATGCTCTACTTGGTATTTTAATTTATATTAATTGCATTTCATGGTTTACGCGCTGAGTGACATTATAATTATTTAAATAAATATAATTGATGCCTTTATAATTGTTTTTATTTCAAAAATCTTTTTCTTTAACAACGAATTAAAAAAATGGAATCCAATCAGTCGCGGGCTGTTGCAAATTGTGACCAAGTGTCATTATTGGATTGTATAACTACTTACAAACAAATGCTGGGCTTGTTCAGAGAGGTTGTATATCATCTACCATGATACAAACAAATAATTTCCTTCTGAAGTTTCTGGTACATAACAGTCGAAGGTAAAGCCCTGAAATTAAATCAGACGTTTGCAGCTGTAACTGGACGCCTTGTCAGAGTCTAGATGGTTAGAAATATGTTTCACAAGGTTGACTTGTGTGTTAAATTCTTACTGAGAAAAATCCCACTAATTGTAAAACACAAAGCATCTCGCCTTCAGTGTTACCAATTATATGTATAATGGACCAATAACACATGGAGCAGTATTCTACGTATGCAGTAGTTGTGCTACACCCTATAGTCATGTAGTTTAGTTACAGTAATCGGAAGGGAAACCTAAAATCAGATCCTCCACATTTTCGAACAGGAATTTCGTGCAGGAACATGAAGCAGATAGCAAAGTTGGAAGTATGATGTGTGAAGTAAGAAACATTGGTGAACTGATAGACTTTTACATCGTTTTGAATGATATCGCTAACAACATAAATTATAGGAACTACATTCTACTGTATGATCCTTTGCATGAACATATACTAATGACATTGGCTCCGACTTTAGGGTGCTTTGTTTGTTCTACATTTCGCGCAAAGCCACACAATGGCTATCTGCGCTAGCTGCCCCTAATTTAGCAATGTAAGACTTATAGGAAAAGCAGCTAGTCATCACCACCCACCACCAACTCTTGGACTACTCTTTTACCAATTAATAGTTGGATTTATAGACACAATATAGCGCTCACACGGCTAAAAGGTGTGACGGGGATTAGAACTCGCGAGTCGAGAGCTCGATCCACCCGATTTTAGTTTAACAGGTAGTAACGCCCAGCCTCATCTGCTAAGCTCCTCGAAGAAGAAGAAAATGATTGAATTTTGTTGTCATTTAGTTACAAACTATATATGAACAACTTCAAATCCAGCATATTAGATAAATATTTTTTTTATTGGTGCTGTGACCTTCTCGTGACTTAACTCCACACGCTGCTATGGAGGTCCGAGGCTCGAATGTTAACGAAAGTTACAAATGATATATAAATAGTTAAGAGCTAAGCTTAAACCTATATTAGAGAAAACAGTGCTTGTCATTTTCACTTTGAACCAAGTCAAACCGTGCCTTAACGTACAATCAAGATTATGAATAGAAATTTTAATTTGTTTGAGATGTACATTTTATGACATAATCAAGCATAAATACCGAAAGAGAGGCTGAGAATTTTTAATTTCATTAATTCCAAGAAGTGAAGGGTGCTTATGAAAAGAATAAAGTAACCATATCTTTGAAACTGCTCACTTCATAAGAGTAAACTTTCACCAGTTACACGTAGAGAATATTCAGACTTTAAGAAACGTTTAGACATGGTACAAGGTAGTTGAAAATGCACAGAGATATTTGATGTGCTTTCCACCATTCTCCCCCTCGGTATGGATTCCTGTTCGTGGTGAGGGGACCTCCCAGGGAAGGTTCTGTTCTGTCTGGTTACCTTCTTTGGGATCTAAACATCCACCCACGTGTTTGCCGTGCGTGGCGACCCTTGAAGGGGAGGAGAGGATCCTGGTGGTTGAGGGGTCCAACTTTAACACACCACTTTGGCCTTGAATTCCTGTAGACGGGCGGCCTTTGGGTGGCCCCTCTTGGGTCAATCGGCTGGTCCACTTGGGCTAGAGTCAACCAAGAACCAGTGTTGGAAGTTCTCAACGGGTGCTGTGGACATTGTGCCTGATGCTGGTGTTTGGGTATAGTGATTACGAAACCCTGGCGTTGCTGCATTGTCCTTGCTTGACTTTGTAGTGCGTCCCCTTGTAGGGCTCCATGGTGGGTGGGGTCAGTGGGTACCGAATTTTTCTTTTTTTCCTATGGATCCTCCAAAAAATTTAAATAAAATTGTGAAAAAACAGTCAATGGGTAAGCGACCACGTCTTGAAGACTCTGAACAGCAATCTTCAACATCTGTAACACACGTACCTCATTTTCTTATCTTACATTCTCTTTCGGAAAAACCTTTAGGGCAATTGTCCCCCTTTTTTATTCAGAAGGGACTAGAGGGACTTGCTGGCTCTCCAAAGTCAGTAAAGAAGCTGCGATCTGGAGACGTATTGGTTGAAACATCCACATCTCAACACAGTGAACCCTTCTTGAATTCAAAGGCAATTGGGGATATACCTATTGAGGTTACACCTCATGCTACTTTGAATTCATCACGAGATGTTATTGTTGAGAGGGATTTGAAGAACGTCCCCGAGTCAGAGATTCTTGCTGGTCTCTCCACTCAAGGAGTTTCTGCAGTGAGGCGCATCTCCACTGGCAAAGATGGTGTTACACTGCCAACAAATACCCTCGTTTTGACATTTACTTCTTCACGTGCACCTGCCACCATCAAGGCAGGTTATCTCATTTGCAGGGTTCGGCCATACATTCCAAACCCTCTCCGATGTTTCCAATATCAGAGATTCGGCCACTCAAAGACATCATGTCGTGGTTCCCTGACATGTGCTCGTTGTGGGGGCAAGGACCACGATGCATATGGATGTGACATGAACCCACATTGCATCAACTGCAATGGTTCTCACCCCTCTTACTTTTGTTCTTGCTCAAAATAGTTGGAGGAAGAAGAGGTGCAGCGTTTGAAAACGATACATAACATTAGTTATCCTGAGGTTCGGAAATTGCTACCCACCACTCCATCTCGGACATATGCTGCTGCACTTCATTCCACAACTACAGTGGGAGTGCAGACAGATCTCTCTGTGCCTCCAAGAGAATCATCTTCAAAACAAATGAAAAGCCTTTTGACTTCCGTGGTGAAAAAGGTTGATGAATCGACTTCCACACCCATCTCTGTTCCTCCCGTACGTTCCAATAAACCTCAAGATCCACGTCCTTCAATTTCAAATACAGGCATTTCTTCTGATACATCTTTTTCTCCCACCCCACGAGGCAAAACAATCATTCGTTCACGTCCTCAGTCACTGGAATCCCCTTCCAATAACAAAGACCTGCCCACTCGACCCAGGGCAGGATCCATGGAGGTTGATAGACCTCCTCCGACTAAGAACAGTAAGGAAAAAAGACGTGGTCGTAAACAGAAGGGTTCTCCAGCCACTTCACCTACCCAATCTTAAAAATGGCCACCTTGATACAATGGAACTGTAGAGGTTTGGTTTACGCTCTAATCTGGATGATATCAAAACACTGATTGCTTCCTACCATCCTGTTTGTCTTTCCCTACAAGAAACATTTCTCAAACCTGCTGATACAGTCTCCATTCGGCAGTTTTCTCTGTGCAGAAATGACAGGCCGTGTGATGGACGAGTACATGGAGGGGTGGCACTCAACACACCCTTGGAGGCCGTAGCCATCCGTGTTTCCTTGGGTCATACCATCACTGTTTGTTCTCTCTACCTGTCCCCTGGAGAGACACATGAGCAATCAGACCTTGATGCTCTCGTTGAACAGTTGCCGTATCCATTTCTAATCCTAAGGGATTTTAATGGACATCATCCCCTCTGGGGAAGTGCTGTTATTGATGTGAGGGGTCGATCTGTAGAGCGTATGCTCTCTAATCACAATCTTTTCTCTTTTCAATACTGGTTCTTCCACTTATTTTCATGCACCTAGTCAGTCCTTTACCGCTATTGATCTCTCAGTTTGCTCCCCTTCATTATTCTCACATTTTTCATGGAGGGTTGACAGTAATCCACTAAGCAGTGATCATTTTCCTATCCTATTGACAGAGACTGGCCGTGGTCGATGCCACCCTACCCGCGTGTCCCGGTGAAAGCTGGACCAGGCAGACTGGTCCACTTTCACTGCTCTCGCAGAACTTGATCCTGCCATCGTAAATCTGCCATCAATAGACGACTGTGTGGCAGCGGTAACTGGCTGTATTATACAAGCAGCTGCTCAGTGTATTCCTAAAATCTCGACACGTTTTCCACGATATCCTCGTCCGTGGTGGAATCCTGCTTGCCACTTAGCACGGAAGGCTCAAAAACGGGCCTGGGATACTTTTCGTAGATATCCCACACTTTCAAACCGTGTCGCTTTCCAACGGGCCCGTGCATTTGCTAGGTGGGTAAGACGTCAAAGCCAGAAGGAATCTTGGATTAAGTTCACAACTAGTATATATTCTACCACCAGTTCCAAGACCATATGGGACAGGATTCGAAAGGTTAATGGGTACTACAATTCTGTCCCCCTCTCGATCTTACTCTCTGATGGTCAGGAGGTGGCTGATGTCCGGAGCATCGCTGATACTCTAGGTGAAAGCTTTTGCCGGGTATCTAGCACTTCTGCTTGTTCCTCCACATTCTTGGCCATCAAGACTCGGGCAGAGCCTTCACCTCTTTCCTTTCGAACTGACTGTTTCTTTGACTATAATTGTCCCTTTACAGTGGTGGAACTGAAAATGGCCCTTCATCGGTCTGCCAGTACATCTGTTGGACCTGATGATGTTCATTATGACATGTTGAACCATCTATCTCCTGCTTCTCTTGATGTCCTTCTGATTGTCTTTAACCGGATCTGGCAGGAGAATGTTTTTCCTGACGCCTGGCGCCAGGCTATTATTTTACCTTTCTCTAAACCAGGGAAAGATCCCAAGATTCCTTCAAACCCTCTCGATCTTACTCTCTGATGGTCAGGAGGTGGCTGATGTCCGGAGCATCGCTGATACTCTAGGTGAAAGCTTTTGCCGGGTATCTAGCACTTCTGCTTGTTCCTCCACATTCTTGGCCATCAAGACTCGGGCAGAGCCTTCACCTCTTTCCTTTCGAACTGACTGTTTCTTTGACTATAATTGTCCCTTTACAGTGGTGGAACTGAAAATGGCCCTTCATCGGTCTGCCAGTACATCTGTTGGACCTGATGATGTTCATTATGACATGTTGAACCATCTATCTCCTGCTTCTCTTGATGTCCTTCTGATTGTCTTTAACCGGATCTGGCAGGAGAATGTTTTTCCTGACGCCTGGCGCCAGGCTATTATTTTACCTTTCTCTAAACCAGGGAAAGATCCCAAGATTCCTTCAAACTACCGTCCAATTGCTTTGACGAGCTGTCTCTGTAAGACCTTAGAAGGGATGGTTAATGCTCATCTTGTTTGGTTCCTCGAATCAAACAACCTCCTCTCGCCCACCCAGTGTGGGTTCCGACGACAGCACTCCACCACAGACCACCTAATTCGTCTTGAAACATCTATCAGAGAAGCCTTTCTCAAACGCCAACATCTTGTATCAATATTCTTTGACATTGAGAAGGCTTACGACACAACATGGAGGTATGGCGTTTTGCGAGACCTCCATGCATATGGGTTACGTGGCCATTTACCCATGTTTATTAAAAATTTTAATGGACAGGAGATTCCAAGTCGTGTGGGTTCGACACTTTCCCGTTCTTTTGTACAGGAACTTGGAGTCCCTCAAGGCTGTGTTTTGAGTGTCACACTTTTCAGTATAAAGATAAATGCCATCACTGAACAACTCCCTCTCACTATTGCGAATGGGCTGTATGTCGACGACTTTCACATCTCATGTCAGTCGTCGAACATGAGATATACAAACTGCCCTCAATCGTGTACTGAAGTGGACTATGGCGAACGGCTTTAATTTCTCTCTCTCTAAAACCGTATGCATGCACTTTTGCCGTCAACGGGGTATCCACCCTGATCCTGAACTTCATATCGGTGAAATTTTGCTGCCAGTGGTCCCAGAGACCAGGTTCTTGGGGCTTATCTTTGATCGTAAGCTGACCTTTATACCACACTTAAAGCAGCTTCGGGTCAAATGCACCAGGGCACTGAACATCCTCCGTGTCCTCTCTTCTACCAGTTGGGGAGCAGATCGATGTTCAATGTTAAAGGTATATCGTGCTATTATTCGATCAAAACTCGACTATGGATCAATGGTCTATGGGTCTGCCAGACCCTCGGCCTTAAAGATGCTGGACCCCATTCATCACCAAGGACTTCGACTATGCACTGGGGCTTTCCGTACCTCTCCAGTTCAAAGCTTATACGTTGAATCTCGTGAACCTTCTCTGCACCTTCGCCGTTTGCAACTATCTTTACAATATACTTCGAAACTTCGTTCCTTAACAAAGCATCCCACTTGGGGATGTGTTTTCCTTCCTCGGTGGGCCGTACTTTTTCAGAACAGACGATCTGTCATTGCTCCGTTTAGCCTTCGCATCCGGGCGCAATTTGATGAATTGGGTTTGTCCTTGGATAACATTGCAGATTCCACAGGTCAACCCATCCCACCATGGGTTATTACAGCCCCCAAATGTGACCTTTCTTTCAGTCATCTAAAAAGGCAGATACTCCAGATTGGAAGTACCGTCTTTTATTTAATGAACATCTTTCGAACACTCATTCAGTTCCCATTTATACAGATGGTTCCAAATCAGGTAATTCAGTGGGCTCTGCTATGGTTTGCTGTGGTTCAGTAGTTGCGCGCAGAATCCCTTCTACAGCTTCTGTGTTCACTGCTGAACTGTATGCCATATCTCTTGCCGTGGATCATATTGCAGCTGAGCAGTACTCCAACTGCACTATTTATACTGATTCGCTTAGTTCTATACTGGCCCTGGAATCGCTTCACGTTGGCTCACATCCTGTTCTCGCTGATATTCAAAACCGACTGGCTCAGTTTTCATTAACAGCTACTTCTATCCAGTTTTTCTGGATACCAGGCCATGTTGGTATTCACGGGAACGAGCTTGCAGACACGGCAGCTAAATCTATCTGCTCCGGCACTATCACCACTGTGCCTATTCCATACATGAACTATGGTCTTGTCTTCAAGGCTCGGCTCCGTGCCAGCTGGCAGTCCACTTGGAGTGAGCAACGCGACAACAAGCTTTTTCAAATCAAACCCTATATTGGACTATGGCCATCTAGCTTTCGTAAAGTTCGGAAGGAGGAAGTTGTTCTAACTAGACTACGCATTGGTTACAGTTTTTTAATTCATCGTTTTCTTTTATCTGGAACTGATGCACCAATGTGTAGTTTGTGTGACACTCAACTCACTATAAGCCACGTTTTACTTTCTTGCCATCGTTACAATTCTCAACGACGGCAATATTTTAAACATATTTTTTCCCAGGGTCTATCTATAACATTGGACAGTGTTATTGGTGATGGTGACACTGTCCACCTTGATAACGTTTTTAATTTTTTAATGGCCATTAATCTTTTTAATCTCATTTAAGTGTTGCATATTTATTCATTACATCTTTTTCATTGTGGTTCCTTTTTTACAGTTTTATTCTCTCTCGTTCAATTTGACATTGGCCAGAACATTAAATAACTCGACACCAGGACTGGAAAGGCCAACTTCAGGTGACTAACGCTGCTGTTTGAACTATCCGTTTGAACTACTCGTTAGTCATCCTGGCGAGTTGTTATTACACTTTTGCTGCATGTCATTTCACACTTTTACTACTTTACCTTTTCGTACTGGCCATAATGACACATAACCCGGAACCAGGACTGTAAAGACCAACTTCAGGTGACTGACGGTGGTTCTTATACTTACCTGTTAGTCTTCCTGGCGGGTTATGATCATTACCATTCTGCTACAGGTAGTCCTTTACAACTTTGTAGACTGGATGTCAACATTGGTTTTTACGCCATTTTCTGTTTTAATTGCTGTTTTGTTTTTACCTTCATTTACTTTTACAAATTTTACTCCATTTACTTGACTTTTATCTTTTACTGGACATTTGCTACTCATTATTACGATTTTGCGGGTGTCTTTTAAAACTTTTATTCTTTTACATTTTGATAATAGCTGCTATGACACATAACCCGGAACCAGGACTGGATAGGCCAACTTCAGGTGACTGACGGTGGTTCTTGTACTTACCTGTTAGTCTTCCTGGTGGGTTATGATCATTACCGTTATGCTAGAGTAAGTACTTTATAACTTCTTTTACTCTGCTTTCTCTCTTAACATTGTAAACTAGGTGTCAACATTGGTTTTATACTTTTTTGTTTTACCTTCATTTCCTTTTATGTATTTTACTACATTTACTTTATTTTTACCTTTTTACCGGAGGTTTGGCGCAGATAGCCTAGCTGCTTTGTGCCATAAAACACTAAATCAATCCACCATTCTTAATCCACATATTAAACAACTTTAAATGAAGATATTATAAGAATGGTCTTTTTTTTCTGGAAATGAACACTAATCATCGAAATATTGTGTAACTTTAACATGGGTTTTATTTAAGTCACTAACCTCTTGTTGTTCGGAATGGGCGAAGAAAGACATAACAGTACCCCTCTCTACATACATACATACATACATGTGTGTGTGTTTAATTTCTGAGAAAACTAATGTAGGTATACAGATATTCAGCTTTGAAGTGATTTTGATATACTATGTACCTTGCCCAAACTCTTCTGGATAAAAATTATAGCTGTTAATGTGTCTCTGGTATAATTTAGTTGTCGAAGAATAATTATATTTTAAGATATAATAATTTGAAGTACGATATGTTTTATTACGACTGATCTTTGTAATTTTTTAGAACATTTTAGCATGAAAGTTTTTAACATAATATTAGTAGACGGAGATTTTCGACAGATCTAATTATGGTGAAATACATTTCAGGTTTAAAGTAGTTAAATACTGTTCTGATAATACAATAATGATATTTTTTAATATTCGTCCTTGAGTAATTATGTTTTGGAAATAGTACCTATAACAACCAAGACGCTGTTTAATGTATAGTGCACAGTCTTTTTCATGCTGTTATTCTGGTAACACAGTAATGTTTGTTTTGGAATTTCGCACAAAGCTACTCGAGGGCTATCTGCGCTAGCCGTCCCTAATTTAGCAGTGTAAGACTAGAGGGAATGCAACTAGTCATCACCACACACCGCCAACTCTTGGACTACTCTTTTGGGATTGACCCACCACATTATAACACCCCCACGACTAAAAGGGCGAACGTGTTTGGTGTGACAGGGATTCGAACCCGCGACCCTCAGATTACGAGTCGAACGCCTTAACGCACCTGGCCCTGCTGGGCCGAAGGAATCCTTAATAGCCGTGTCACTCGAAATTATTTCAGGCAAGTTTTTGTTTGTTTTTGAATTTCGCACAAAACTACTCGAGAGCTGTCTGTGCTAGCCTTCCCTAATTTAGCAGTGTAAGACTAGAGGGAAGGCAGCTAGTCATTACCACCCACTACCAACTCTTGGGCTACTCTTTTATCAACGAATAGTGGGATTGGCCATCACATTTTAACGCCCCCACGGCTGAAAGGGCGAGCATGTTTGGCGTGAAGGGGATGCGAACCCGCGAACCTCAGATTACGAGTCGTACGCCTTAACACGCTTGGCCATGCCGGGCCAACTACACTGCTAGAAAAAGAAGAAAGTTTTTTTTATTAGAAAAACAATGCTTGTATTTTTAAAATCTCGTCACCAAAACAGTAGATAGTTAGCGGTAGGTATTGTTGACTTACTGGTTTCTCTCTGGTCTTTCAGTGCCAAATTAGGGACGGCTAACACAAACAGTCCTGGTGTAGATTTACGCGAAATTTTAAATTAAACAAACCACGAAGGTAAATACCAGCAAAATAAAAACATGAAACCCATATTATCAATTTATTTGTCTGTTAATGTGTTAGACAGGTTTAGGGTCATTTTCTTTTATTGTGATTATTTTCGCTGTGAACACGGCAGGTGGAAAAACAAAACGAGGAATGGTATAATTAAAGAGCCCAACATTCGTTGGCTAAAGCAACGTCTCCGCTACGTTATTCCAATATGGCCAATTTTGACACCAGAAAAATGGGCAACTCCATCATTTCTTTGTACCGAATTCGATGTTAATTGGTTGAAACAAGGCTAATTAATTTACAATAAAAAGATCCTATAATTGTGAGTTTAATTTTTCTTTAGTGCCTTCATCCACAAAATGACCAAAGATGGGCATATCCTACATTTTTATACGTATACGTATGGGACCTGTAAAAATAGTACCTTTGTATTAAATCCTTTGTAAATTGACTGATATACGGCAAACACTTGATCAAAAACTCCAAAATTATGCTGTTGTTTTTAAGCTTAGACCCTCTAAAAGATTCAACATGGACAAATCTAACCTTTTGTATACCAACATGCTGGGCATATGAAAATTTATATCTTTATAAAAGTATCTAAGCATTTGAACCAAGTTACAACTTTTCCGAGTTAAGTCAGTTTGCCAAGAAATGAAGGAATGAGAATCGTTTGAAAACTATTTGAAAGTAAAAGAAGAAACAATGTCTCTGTGGAAGATTATGATGATTTGTAATTAACAGAAAGATGTTTTAAATTTGTTTTTAGCAACCACAGCGAACCTATATTTACACAGGTATTTGAATGATACTGGCATTGTCTGCTAAATAATTCACTGTGGTGAGGATAAGACAACTTTAATATTATGTCTTGAATGTGTTTTATTGATGTAAGCTTCCTAAGGGCTTTAACGGAAGAATTTTTATTTGTAAAATTTTAATAATGTACAAAGTAGTTCTGAAATCTCTGGTGAATTAATGAATGCTACATATTAATTAGTATATTAGTTGCCTTCAAATACTCGAGTGCTCCAATCGACTTGAACAAATATGCGATAATTGACTCTTTCCAAAGCAAGACAGTCTCTTTCACAGTATCTGTTTTTTTTTGTTTTTTTATATATAAATTATATGGTAAACACAATCAATAAAAAATATAATAGAACTCATGGTAAGGACGAGAGATGCAGTAATACAAACATGTATATGGAATACAATTCTCATTATTTTAACAGCTAATTCATTGCGTTGTGTCTATTAACAACAAAAGTTACAGTAAACCTATTTGAACATTATTCGCTACACTAGAACTGCTCCATTTATAATGGTAGAATTGGTTACCTCACTGTCATCAGTGGTGTTTTTAACATAATGCGAGATTGGCGAATTACGAAGACACTAATTTCACAAGCACTTTTAAGTTTCTTAATATATTTTGAGAAATATTTAAATTACTAATAAAGTAGTATCCATATTTAGTTTTTATGATAGCTAAAGTTACCTTGTCGCTTACATGTTGGAGCTGCTTATATTAAAATCCTTCTTTATTACTTTCTCAAGTGCTGCTCCTATGTGGAATGGTGGCAAGTTTACAGATTTACCACGCTATAACAGACTCGATTTCTCTTAGTGGACACAGCAGATAGCCCAGAGTGGCTTTGCTACGAAAAACACGCAAACGCTACGATGTGCCAAAATTGCCTTTCTGCGTCACCTTCTAATTTATTCCTAAAGACAGTTATGTTTTGAGAAATAAAATCGAAACTATTCTCATATTGCAGAGTGTGTGTAGTATTAAAACCAGTATTGATATTAGAGAACATTTTAAGCCAGTTAATAAACTTCAACGCTCTTATGTTGATTATCCATATGCTTATTCTCGATTTCGACGAGATTATGTGGGATCAGCGAAGTTATGTTTATGGCAATGTATAAATAAGCATTTCAAGGAAAGGTATGATAATTCTTCAAATATCTACAGACATTTAGATAAAGAATGCGACGGAACTGAAAAAGAAATAACTTAATTTGTGTAATTCTAACCACGAATAATATGTGAGAAACAAGGAAACCTTAGCTGTCTAAAAACCGAAACTTTTCAAAATATTATTTTACTAAAATTTGTTTAAGTTATTTATTAAGAGTTTATATTTATTATTATTATTATTGACGGTTGAATATTTTAGTTATTCACGGATATCTTCCCACCCCTCGTTGGTTTAGCGGTAAGGTTGGAGGGCTTATAATTTTTTTTTAAATCGAGTTTGTGTAGCTTTGCATTTAACAGTAAACTATTTACTACACCAACACGTCTACGTGCAACTACATAAAAAATAACAATAAAATTACAGTTAAAAACAAAACAAAAACAGCTTATTTATTTATAGATATAAAATTGTCCTCCAGTGGGAAAGTGAAAAGTCTACGAATTTATAATCACGGGTTCGATACCCATCAGTAGTCATAGCAGATAGCTGGATTTGACTTTGCTATAAAACAGTCAAACACAGAGATATAAAATTATTTCGTTATTCCCAGTAATTGATGTTATTATGTGATGTGGGTTAATGGCCGGCCAACATTAAAATAGTCATTTGCATTAATTTTTTCCACTCTCCACGTTGAAAATGTTAATTTTTAAAGAAGTCGTAGGTACTAATTCAATGTATGGATGATAATGTTTCTTTCAACCTTTATGATATGTTAAGATAGATCATAACCTTTACCTTGTTAAAGATTTGATGTCGCTTATCTTGTATATTTGAATTCTATTTTAATGCAAGAGATATCAATAAATGTTTAGTCAGTGGAAGAAAGTAATGTGAAGCATTTCACACAACCATTTATTGACTTTGTATAACTCGTTAACAGTCTAAAACTTGTATTTCTGAATAATTAAGACTGTAGAGTGAAATATGTTTCTGGTAATCGTTATATTAAAGTTTAAATCTATTTCACTTTGGGCTACTTAAATAACAAAAACCTGTTTATTCAAAGGATTGCGAAAACACACAAGCTTTACAAAAACCAAGTGATGATAACTATCTTGTTTCAACTTTCAAATACAATTGGCCCAGCATGACCAGGTGATTAGAGCACTTGACTCGTAATCCGAGGGTGGCGAGTTCGAATACCTTTCACACCAAATATGCTCGACCTTTCAGCCGTTGGGGCGTTACAATGTAACAATCAATCCCCCTAATCGTTGGTAAAAGAGTAGCCCAAGAATTGGTGGTGGGTGGTAATTACAACCTGATCTCCATCTAGTCTTACCCTACTAAATTAGGGACTGCTTGCGCGAAATTCAAAAAAACAAACAAACAATCAGATACAGTTAAATTTACAGACAGTAAACAATTCGCATTCGAATGACGATTTGCCTAGAACCAAATAACCAATAAATAAATTTTAAAATTTTCTAACAAAGAAAACTGGTAAAGAAGAAAAAAATTAATTATGAAAATTAAGATATTAAGGTAAATGGTTCATTTCGAGACAACATTTGTTGTATGAACTATAATAGCTGCAAACCTTTAATACAGTTTGCTTTAAATTGTTTAGAGAAACGGGGAAGGGCATAGTGGAAAGGAAACAAATCACATTACGCCTGTGAAATTTAAAAAGAAAACGAATCTGGGGCGAGGTCAAAATTTCTGCTTTACCTAAGGAGTCCAAATATTTTATAATTCGACTTTATTACCTTTTAAAATAGCTTATATCTCGTGAATCATTTAATACTCGATATTTCTTTCTGTTATAATACTTTTCTAATATTAGCTAAAGTAACTTCTAATATCATACAGCCACAGTTTTCGACATTGTTCAACATCTTGTGTTACTAACTTGTATTCTGTAATTTATTATAAGTAAGATCACTCATGGCAAAGTTAGTTATATTTTGAGCTGCAGATTAGATGATACAAAGTTCGAGCCCCTGATGTGTTACTGAACTTCCTCCTGTTAACTCGATAGTAGATGAACTGGGCTTTACTGTAGTGCATAAAGAAAACTTGTATGATGAGAAGATTGACTCGTATACACACGTGTCCAGTCAGAGAACAAATAAATAGTTTTTCCCTTGCCTCAACCGATCGAACACAACATTTTAAAATAACAACACACAATTCCCACGCGAAAGTTGGACTAGCAACATGTAAAGGTCATTGTCTACTGATTTTCAAATTATAGTACAATAATACCATACACATGCAGAAGTGATAATACAAGATTGGTGTCCTGTGGAGAAAAGTTGCAATCTCAAGATACAGGTTTAAAGAAGTCAAGGTTAAGTTGTTACAAACAACTAAAGTCTGGAAATATTACAGATTCTCTAAATAATATGGAAAGGTTAGCAGTTATAACCACCATGGCTATCACTTGCTCATGTAATAAAAGTGACAGTTTATTTTGCTATTGGGTTATTAAGAGTAACATATTGAGGCGAGCATTATTGACTGTTTGTCCTCATTTTTTTTCTTGGTCAGAAGCCCTAAACTGTAGAGTGTAGAATATGCCAGAACCTTCGGAGGCTAAGGCTCTGAGCATTATGTCAATGAAACTTGAAGATGAACATTAAATAAGTCCAAAGTTAACAACAATGTATTTGTTATTTCTTACTTGTGCTGTCTAGTGGGCTTTATTAAAACACTTTTAATAATTTCATTGTATATGTCTAACTATAATTTCATTGTATATTTAGTTGTCTAACTAGTACATACCCTATCTACAAATACGACTTAACCTCAAAAGCTTTATTTTAAAGAAGAATACAGTTTATTAACACTGAGAGAAAGGCAAATATTATCTACATTTATACAGATTTCTAAATATTTTGACTTGACCAAAAATGAGTCCTAGCAATCAAAAAGTCATAAATTTAAAATAAAAACAAAAAAACAAAGGAACAAAGCTTAATATTTAATATCACACCCATTTAATAGATGGATTTCAAACCATTTACTCGTACGAAGATGAAATGATACTTACAGTAGTTGTCTTCACCACGGTCTTAACAAGGTGGTAGCGCTTGTTACTTTATATGTTGGGTGATTCTTTGTTCATTTTAGGTATCAACTAGTCGTCCCTAATTTTGAATTTGTAGGATAGAGAAAAACCACCTTCTGCAAAATCTTGGGTTATTCTAATCAACTAGTGGAATTTGATCATCACTCGTATCTTCAGATTCACGTCCCAGAAAGCTAACAACTGGTTCATTCATGGTCCTTCCATGAAAGATATTATTCGAACAGATGATTTTTTAAAGCTTTTATGATACAAAACTAGAATTCTCTTTCAGACAACAAAAAAACATTCCAAAACAAAAACGAAACACAGGTGACTTCTCATCAGTTACCAATGTTAGAGTAGTAATTTTATATATATATAATACCGCAATTATAGTACCAGCAATTTACTTACACACAATAATACTTCAGAAAATAAAACCTAGATGAGCATTTTTCCATGTAACAAACCTATAAATAACTATCGCCAAGTTTACGTAACAGAACAAGTTAAACGGTTCCGGTAGCCTAATTGTTAACTTGCGTTACATAAAAGCAGGTTAACTTCTCAGTAATAATTATGATATTTATTGCTAAACTGCAAAAGTTATCTATATTATTAACTTTAATTCAAAACTCTTGTAACGAAGTTATAAATATTGTTTACGAAAGATTATAAATACTTAATACTAAATAGATGAACACTAACAATTATTCACATAGAATATTAGTCTAGAGTTTGTTCCCTTAAAGAGGGCTGTAGGCCGCCTGGAAGGGGTCACCTACTTTAACCACTCGCACTAGCAAACAGTAGTGTGCTGTCTGTCTGTCAGCCAATAGAAACGAAAAAAAAAGTCACATAAGGGGCGTCTAAACCTTGCAATATTTTCTGTAATGACATCATTAAAACGTGCGCATGCTATGAATTACGAGAATAGTTACGCAATCTGTAGGTTACAACACAGTTTACATCATGTATGAACTTCAAAAGCAAGAAATAAAAGTATTTTTCTCATAATTTTGGTTTTATTTTCTCTTGAAACATAACATCCTTGGAGACCCACTAGAAGTAGATTTAGTTACGTTTTTCATATATTTTAAAAATAAAATAACATTACACGAGTTTTTATCTCAGTATTTAAAGCCTCTAGCAAATACAAGTCTTCTGTCAAGTTTTAAGTATTTGGATGGTTAACGTGTTAACGTTTTTCCACCCTTATTAATCATATATATACATAATAATCATTATGTAAGTAAGCTTGTACTTCATATATCTATCTAGTAATAAAGACTTTATTGTTAGATCAATTATTTTGTCATCATTAAATTCTAACTATAGGATTTTATTTCACCTTTCTGCGTTAGATGTCGCTACTTTGCAAAGTATAACGTTTATATAAATCTCCTTCTTTTGTTTTTGAATTTCGCGCAAAGCTACTCGAGGGCTATTTGCGCTAGCCGTCCCTAATTTAGCAGTGTAAGACTAGAGGGAAGGTAGCTTGTCATTACCATCCACCAATTCGTGAGCTACTCTTTTACCAACGAACACTGAGATTGACCGTGACATTATAACGCTCCCACGGCTGGGAGGAGAAGCATGTTTGGTACGACCGGGATTCGAACCCGCGACCCTCGGATTACGAGTCGGACGCCTTAACACGCTTGGCCATGTCGGGCCAAATCTCCTGCAATAAATTAAACACGTCAAGGATATTAGCAAACTATTTAGTGATATGTTTAATTCCAGTGATCAACAAAGTTATACAGTTCCGCTTCATATGACTCTATGATTGGTTTTCTAAAGAAAAAGTCAATCTGAATTAAAACGATTTTTGATTATCTCTGATTTTGTTCTTCTATGTAAAATTTAGGAACATCAACGATCTAAAAACCAGGAGAAATATGGAACGTTTTTATTCTTTCTTTCCTTCCCTTTTTAAAATGTGGTAGACCAATCGACAACTCTGGTGTTTCTTACTTGATAAATGTAAACTGTTGGCTTAACAGGTAAAGATTATCCTTTATTAAAATCAACAATATCAGTTTATAAAATGTTCAACAAATTTTGAGAAAAGATTATTAGCTGATGAAGGACAATGTACCTGATTATTTTTTGTTTATACACCATAGAAAAAATCACTACTATTTTTAACGCGACAGAGAAAATTAAACTGCAAAACAAACACAATAAAATTATTTAAATTGATCTGAACACTAGTTCATTAACTTGAATTTCACGCTAAAGTGACTACTGTTTTAATTCTTTCAACGTCTCCAGGCACCTGCAGAATCATCAACTCTATTCCACAGATCTCTAAGAAGCATGACAGGAAACTTCAGGAGTCACTGTTACCATGATTACTATTTAGTCTTACCTGTCTTCAGCTAATCTCTAAGCAAGATGACCGAAAAAAAAAAAAACCTTTCCTCAATAACAAAGTGAGGTTCAACTGGGCCAGTAGGCATGCTGACTGAACTAAAACAAAGTGATCTTCTCAGACAATTCAAAATTAAAACTGTACGAGTCTGATGGGAACCACTTTGTATGACATCAATGCGGAGAAGAGTTTCATGCAGAATGTTTGAATACAACTGTAAAGCTTCCAATGGGCCAGATGATATGGGGATGCATTTCTGTCCAGAGTGTGAGACGCCTGCATTTCGGGAAAGTCACTGTAAATGCTGACAAAGACATCGAAACTCTTAGTCCCGGCTGAAGCCAAAAATTTGGGATCACTTCGATGGAGCTGCACTTTCCAGGATGACTCTGTTACATGTCACAGAGCTAACACGGTTAGTAATATTCATGCACTCTATACAGTAGATGTAAAATAAAGAGAATATGTCATTCTACGTGTATCTGAAAGACACCTTGGTTTTATTTAATTGCTTCAGATGAAAATTTCTTTTTGAATGGAGAGGATCAAGACATAATACTGATCAGGCAACAGTCCATATCTCCACCCTACCGATAAATACTTGAAAATAATGTGTACAAAGGTAAAAGAGAAGAAACCAAAAGTAAATTGAAACTGCAGGAAATGTTAATCTGCTTGTGACATCATGAACACATATTCAGTGCCTCTTGCACTCGATGCCACAATAGTGTTAAGCACTTATCAAGGCCAGTGGAGGTTGAAACAAATATTAAAACATGAAACATACTTGCGACCCATTTCTATTAAATATAGTGGTGAGGTTATCCTTACTCAGAAAATATTTATATCTGTTGATCATCAGTTGTAATAGGTTTTTCACGATTGGTTTGTTAATAAGGATTAGTGTATGTGTTTGGATTACTGGAATATGAGTCAGCTTACACCACACGATGTCCATAACCGTTTTACACTAATTTTTATACTTCCAAGATGTACAATCTTGTAAATATTTACAGAAACTAAGAAAAGTGTGAAAAATTGGGTGATTCGATAATTTTCCCCTCTATATATGTACTATGTACTCGTATATATAATTCAAATACAATATGTTAAACTTTGCTCAATTTTTTATAGACTTTGAATAGACACTCTTAGAATTAGTCTAAGTAGTTAAGCATTATATTGAACAAATATCCACTAGAGGTATGACTCCTTTTAGTGTGAGATTACGTAAAAAACGTAAAATTGATAACAGTTTTGATGCACTCTTCTTAACTTCCTCAATACTCATTTTTATAGTTTTACTAATGAGATATTCCCCTCATAACCAACAAACCATCAGCTCTGCAGTGTTTATGGGTAAGTCACGAATACTAAAATAATTCAGTTGAAATATAAATATTTAGCAGTTTAATATGTCAACAGTTGAAATACACATCGAGATACAAAGCTTTCTGATTTCGACCTACACTAAATAAATGAAATTTGTGAGACAGTGGATGCTATTCCAGTTTATATTATCTAGACTTTAAAAGGTTTAGTTGTTTGTTTAAATTATCCTGCAAATAATGTACACAAGGACTATCTGCGTTAGCCATCTCTAATTTTAAAATGATAGACTACAGCACTCACCGCGAACTCTTGGGCTATTTTAATTGGATAATGAGCTTTCACCATTATTTTTAAAATTCACTTACAGCTCCAACGTGCAGAACGCAACATCTTTATCTATTACAGCAAGCGGATGCCCTAAACCCTCGAATGTACAGTCGATCTCGCCAACTACTGGATCACTCCCGATCCAGTTATGTTGATAAGACTACTACACTTCCTCAAGGAATTATTTAAGCTAAGTGACAGGTTCATAAATGCATGAAACTTATTCCAGTTAATTTTCATGGATATTATTTGATTACAACAGGACGCTAAACTTATTGGCTGTGTTTTGCTCGGTATTATTATATAATGAATATCCATTAGGTCCTTTTATCTCAGATTGAGCATAGCCTTAAAATCCAAACTGATGTATTTTGACTTCAGAGAATTAAGAATTACATTCCGTTGTATAATGCTTAGGCCTGAAATTAGAAGCCAAATTCCTGTAGAAACAAGCTTAATAGTATTATAGATCTACAATTTTTTGATACAGATGCTTTTTTGACATTCCTTTTAATCTGTCCAATTCGAATTTAATATCAGAGAAGTACAAAAACAAAACTTCACATCTAACTTTTGTCTTGTACAATTCACTCACTAGCCAAGAGGTTTTTTTGTACATCAATAGTCCACTTAAGTATGAGGGATGTATAAAAAATCATCCAATGGAAACTGCTGAATAACGAAATATTTCGACTTTGACTGTTAGAACTGTATCAATTCTTTTAGTACGACATTTGCTAATTTCTAAATGACGTGAGTAGAAATTAGGATTCATTCCTCATGGTCATAATTTAGCGTAGATCAAAGTAGTCTTGGTACTTCATAATGACTTTACAAACATTGTTAAATTTCACTAATTACCTTTATGGTTTAATTTAATACCACGCTGTAATAACCTACGCTAATGTAACTTTTGCAAAGTTGTGTAATTTATATCACCTTTTAATTAGTTTCCTGAAGTCTTTTTTTTGAAAGTCTGTTAAGCCACACTTCTTTTTTATGTTGATTGACAACTTAACACTATATTTAATTTACGCAGGTTGAAATAATACAAAAATCACGTTTACGAGTTCACTAGAATAATAAATCAATAAATCAGCTGGAGATCTAGATCTAAGGAAGAATCGACACTTCTTTGACCAGATGATTTTGTTTTATATTCAACTTTGTATATGGTGATAATTATTGAAATCATGTTTAATGAAGGAAGTACAAACCTAGGAATACTTTATGTTAACTCCAACTAAACACTTGATGTATCATGTTAAGTACAATACGCAATTTAATTTAGAGACATTCAAAACTGTAATTTTAATACTCTTCCATACTGTTTTTTGTAATCACGTAATGCCTAAAATTTAGGTTTTAAAATATTATATTTAGGCATGTGAAGAACACTTTTCCGATTTAATTCTTGAAACTATAAATCGTTAATCTGACTTCAATCATTGTGTGTTAAATTATTTATAATACAGATTTTAATTCTGTGTTGATATTGTTTTTGGACTGGAATACTATATGACTTTTTCATAGCTGTTTTCTATTTAGAAAATTTGCACTTACATAACATATACAACATTATTTACTAACGAATTTACACTACCTTCTTATAGTCATACACGGTGATTACAGATAAAAGAATCAAAATATTTTTTGTAGATTAAAGTGAAAGTTAATATGTTGTTTAGGCCTAAAAGTAAAGTGTATTTAAAAAACTAAATATATAAGTAAAACTATGTTTTCAGCCTCTAATATAATTCAGTACTGTTTTGGCATCTTCGTTCAAACACACGAGTCAATATTCAGTTTTGTAATGCCGTAATAAAGTTGGATGAAATATATTTATGTATCTTATCATCCTTGTCAGTTTTTAATCCTTAAAAATTGAATTAATATCTATAGCAAGTAGATATCGTTTGATAGTTAGCAAGTGCCTAAGGATTAGAATATCGTTAATGTTTCTCCTATTTTTAAACAGTGGTAAGAGTTGCCCTTGAAATTATAGACCATCGAGTTAGTTTTCTTTCTGTAGTTGGAAAATTTCTGTGGTAAAATAAGCGATGCAAAATTTATAGTGACATGAGACGTCATTAAAGAAAATAAACACTAAAGGAAATTTGTCTCTTATTAATCTGTTAACTATAGGATATTATGTACTATTTGGATGCTGGAAAAGCTGTTTTGAGGTATTTAAATTTTCAGGAATCGTTTAATAAGCTACCTCAGAAAAGTTACTCAGCTAATAAAAACGGTGGGGGTAGTTGAACGAGAGAAACCAATGAGTCGATAATGAGACAAGTCAAAATACACCACTGTTATCATTCAATTCCTCAGAGAACATTGCTTGGACCTTTTTCTATTTACATTATTGTTATCGATAGGCCAAAAATTAGTAAAGTTTGTTGATGATTCTGGACCCTTGACCACTTCTAGTTGTAATAAGGGTATTGAGGAACACACCATTACTTGGATCCATTAATTAGGTAGAAAAGTATTTGTCCAATTACCTTTGTTTACATAAGTTCAAGATAATGCATTTGAGTTATAATTTGGATCACACGTTTAACATAATGTTTTTTTTTTTTTTTAATTTCGCACAAAGCTACTCGAGGGCTATCTGCGCTAGCCGTCCCTAATTTAGCAGTGTAAGACTAGAGGGAAGGCAGCTAGTCATCACCAACCACCATCAACTCCTGGGCTACTCTTTACCAACGAATAGTTGGATTGACCGTCAGATTATAACGCCCCCACGGCTGAAAGGGCAAGTATGTTTAGCACGACGGGGATGCGAACCCGCGATCCGCAGATTACGAGCCGCACGCCTTAACACTCTTCGCCCACGTTTAACATAAATGGGACCCCAGTATTTAGTTTAACTGAAGGAAGAGATGCTTTTATAATGCTACATAAATCACTCAAGCTATGAAGGTAGTGCTCTGCTGTTAAATGAGAAGCTGATAAAGTTTTAAGTTTATTCACAGTTAGGTCTTACATTGAATACTGTGTATTCTTGGTCACCTTACCTAAGAAACGTTAGACTCATTAGAAAGGGTTCAGGATGTAGAAATGGTAATCTAATGTGGATAAGTTAAGATCTCTTAATTTGTCATCTCTTGAAAAACAAAAGGTAACAGGTGTCTTGTTGAAGTTTACGATAGTATTCAGAGGATCGATAGGGTAAACGCCTTTGATTTTTGTATGATATGTTCTTAAAGCAACAACACACTAGGCTTCTGTGAAGACAATTTTGATTTTCTTGGAATTTGAATATCTTATGGAATGAGTTGACGCCGCAGAAGAGGGTTTACAGGGAATTAAAAATTACCTGAAAACTAAAGGGTGGTTTTAAGTTTATACTGAAACACACACACACATAAACTAGTTTTGGAAATGTTACAAGAAGACGAAATCGAACTCTGACAGCAAAGATGAAAAAAAACATAACTGAACAAGTACAAAAAAAATTATTTACAATTACGAATATATTCACCAAACTTGTTAAGCTCCTAGTTCATTGTTGACGACAAGAGAAATCCACTTTGGTAAACGAATATGTGATTCTGCACATGCGTTTTGGTGCGAAGCTATGCAGACGTTACATCCGTAATGACGAGAAATTCATTTGAAGTAAAAATGTATTCTTAACAAGGCTGGAATGTTTATTAGCACCTTAATTAAAATAAAGTACAGAAAAGCGTTACAACCTTTTAGGACATCTTGAGCTTAACCTAAGAAGGTTGAAACATAGTTCTGTATTTTATTTTAATTAAAGTGCCAATACCCATACCATCTGTCTTGATAATACAGACGTTACATCCAGCGCTGTTGAAACCTCGCAGGCTGCCTTCCTTCAGGCATACCATTCTTATCGCCTCAATGTATGACACACCCGTCATCATTGACGAACTTCCTTATGACTACTTTCCATGGAAAACTGCGAACTTTGTCCGCAGACAGAAACCAGACGTACGTCGACTTCCCTAAACCATGATAAAACTACGTAGGATAGGAGTCCTCATACAATTCACGACCTACAACAATATCAGATATCTATGCAATTTATTGAACTCAACCCTCTTAGCTATTTGTTAACTCCTTAAAAAAACAAAAACAAAGCAAGCCAGCCTCCTCAAAGTTTTCCTACAAAGTGTAAACATAACTATTACCATCGACGAGATTTTGTATTCCCTAAAGCAGACATCAACTAAACAATCCATGCAATCTATAAAAATATTTCGAAGAAGAACGAAAAGCCTTCCCATTACATGAAAACTATTACCAACACCAGGAAAACTATAGATTACATACTTTTCCGCAGATGCTTTTTCCATTTTTTTCTCTTCAAAACTGAGAAGCCACACCGTAAACCACTCACCAGTACAACTGCGTCGACCTCAGTACCTCTAACCAACAGACAGCCAATTCACACCAGACCAACGCAAACAAGACCACCACATTACTAAGATTCCACACCATGACAGACCCAGTTATATCAATCGATCAAACCACTGTGACTAAACAGTTCAAGATAAAAAGAGCAGCCCAGACCAAGTCGCACAAAAAGTTTACAAAAAACCAGTAAACCACTCTTTTGAAATTTCGCCCCTTCCTGCCCTACTCCTCGGAGCTTCCCGCAAAACACTAGCCATCCATCTCACCAGACGCTCTACTCATAAACAGTTCCATTAAATATTCTCCCACCGAAAGAACAGACCGACAAGCCTCACCAACATCTTTCCCACTTATGTTGCCCCTTAACTGTTGACAACGAAGATTCACCCTTAGAGATTCAAAACTCGTTGCTCAGTAGAAGTTATAACAAGAAGAATACTGCACGACTTTCATCTACAGTTACCATTTCACTCTTTCTTTCTCCGCCCCCCAGTCGTTTTTAACATCTCCCAACGCTAATCGGGCAACATTTAAACAGGTTATTCGGTGCCTTATCAGTGAAAATGAGTTTTGTCAGGGCACTCCCGTTTTTCTCCAGACCAAAATCTAGCCATTGGATTTTTAGATCCTTTTCCGCCTTGATGGACCATCTGTTCGCTATCAGCACTTTATTAGAATATTGGACTTTGCTTCTTCGGTCTCTCTCGGATTCGGCTCATAAACAAAGGCGAAGTTTAATTTTTCACGTTGATACAAAATTCCTCGTGTTCGGAGCGAAGGAGGACTGATACATCCTAGAGTTTCCCTGGGACTTTGGGTTTAAGAACTTAACATTTCCATTAATAACCATATACGAATCCAAAAATCTAAACAACTTGAATATTTGGAAAAATAATCTTTAGAAAAATAACGAGAGAAATTAATGGTGTTTGTATCCATCCTCAACATTGCCTGACCTGTATGGTTTACAAATACGATTGTGCTGGTGTGTTGTTTACTATTTGTACTATTTCTTGATAAAGCTGACAGACACTCATCATTAATATTACCTGATATGTATACTATACTACATAAGACTGGGTTCTTCTGATGTTTGCTACTTGCAAAATCCCTTGATAAAGCTGATAAAGGTTCATAGATGAAGATCTGAGAGAAATTAAGTTCAGAAACAGAACTGGGCAGCAACTAAACGGACAACTTGCAGTCAACTCTTCACGTCAGATATGTTAAGTTTGTCACCCAAATGTAAAATCATTTGGAATAAAATGAATCCCTCTAACCCTTTAAAATTTAGGTGGAAAGAAAGTCTAACATTTATTATTTTTACCTATGTAAAATAACATAAAACGTACTCGTGAATGTTTTAGAACTTTGAACTTTGACTTTTACGACGTTATTACGTCAGTGTAGAGGACTATATAGTTAATTTTTTGTAAATATAAAACAAAGGTTATTAGACATTATTTTTAAGTTTTACTTACGTTAACCCAATTGTGGTACCACTTATCTATTGCTAACATGTATTATTATGTGAAATCTTAAGTATTTTATGTAAATTTAATAACAAATGCTCTGTCTATTTTCTTTAAAAATAATACCAAATTAATTCGCCATTTATGAGAAAAAGTACCAGGTCACTTGGAAATATTAGCAAGTAATACATCGACTCAGCAAACTAAGCATACTAGTATTCTACAATATAAATAACGTTGACTGGAGGCTAACAAAAAACTTAAAACTGTTATAAAGTACGACTACTCATCCCAAAATGTTTTTACCTATTCCAAATGTTTCTTGTCATGAGCTTTACCAAGGGACAGTAAAGTACCAATTATGGACGATATAGTTTTTTAATGTATTTTTAATTCGATAATCCGATATTTTTATGGAATTGTATAAATATTGGCCACAAACCCAATAGAAATCACTTCAGTTTCTGAATTAATAGTGAGCATATCATATTGACAAATTCCTACCCCATGAAAAGGAGAAAAGCGAACCATCGCAATGCATTGGTCGTTTCTGTTAAAACGGCACTTGTCAATTGTATCTGAATAGTCTATACATTAATATTATAATGATCACGCAATGGCCCGGATGAGGCTCCTCGGCGGAGCTGTTGGCGATTTCGGCTTTTCAGTCACAAAGGTTTAAGCCGCGGAACACTTAAGCCGCGGTTAAGCAGGTTGACCCCCCAAATACCGCGGCTTAACGGTGCTTTACTGTATACAGAACGCTTTATTTACTCTTTATATCACATATATTAAAACACTCACCCATATTATGTAATTCGTTAAATATCTTTGTTAGAAAATACACATGTAATATCTATAGAAACCACATTTCGGTTATAAAACACAAGTAATATTGACCATAAAAGAACTGATTTTACTTCTTATATATCTTGTATTATACTTATAAGACATACAAATAATGCATTTATTAAAAAATCAAAAAATAATCACAACATGTTCTAATATAAAAATCAAAATGGTGTACAAACACATTATTGTCCTATAAACTGTAGGTGATAATTACATGTTTTATATATTTATATTTATAATCTTATTATGGCACAATATAAGTGGTATTCATGTTTCGTAGAAAACTTAGAAATTATTAATCTTTCAAATATGACTTCAATACAATACATAGCTGATACTAATTATGGGTGAGTGTAATAACTTAAATGTAAGTAACACGTTAAGATACTACATACACACGCGCACACACACACATCCTGCTGATATACAATGGAAATCATCACCTGAAGTCTCATATATTTGTGATAGCATATATGTGTGTTGATAACATAACCAAACATTATTGTTTTATACGACAAACGTGATAACAAAATAATATTTTTTCTAAATTGTTGTAAAGGTTACGTTCTTTCAAAATTCAAATAACTGTTAATGTCAATAGATGTTACCCTGTTTTAATACTTTATAATAGTAGATAATAGTATAAAGTGATATAATTTAAATGTTTATATTAAATCAACATAGGATAATATGCTCCTACTATCACATAAGAATCATACAACAACCATAATATGATAAATATTGTGATAAAGAAGTTAAACTGATCATATAACAAAAACAACAGCAACATTAAATACAAATGAATTCTTTAACAAAATATTCAAAATCAATTTGCAAAGTTCACAGAGTTAAAAGAAATCTTTCATAAATTCTTAATTTCTGGAAAGAGCGTTTTTCGTATAGCAAGGCCACAATAAGCTCTTTGTTGTGTCCACCGAATGAAACAGTGGTATGTCTCCGGATTTACAACGCTAAAATAAGGGGTTAGATTTCCCTTGGTGGGCCCAGCAGATAGTCCGATGTGGCTTTGCTATAAGAGAAGACATGGCCACCGAGTGAAATCGAACCCTTGATTCTAGTGTTGTAAATTCGTAGACTTACCGCTGTCTCAGCGGGAAACTTCTGGAAAAAGAAGGTTTATTTTTAAAAAACAACCTTCAGTGAATACTGCAACACAAAAACACCGCTTATATAATGCACTAAATAAAATTACCCACAAATCAAAAATATATTTTTATTTTATTTTAGTTTAAAGCAACATGTTTGGATAATATGTTCTATTCACCGCAAGAAATCAAACCCCAAATTTTAACATTCTAAACTTATAAACTTACCGCTAACTTTTTATGAGACAATTTACAACACATTTTAAAAAATATTTTCAATCTCTGTTGACAAAATATATTCATGAAAATGTAAAGGTAGTTAGGAAGGAACTAAAGGGACGGTAGTGTGGCGCCATACATAATTAATATGCAAATGATATATACCTTAATAATTAATTAAACATTAATTAGGTAAAAATTAATAATTAAGTAATTACCTTAATTAATAAACAATTAAGTAATCAGATATATGCAAATTAATGATACATTAGTTACAGATAATTAATTAATTAACTGATGATTAATATTCAAATTTATAAATATGTAGCGAATTAATATGGTTAATAAAAGTAATCAACATTTGTTAATTAATATACATGTAATAATATACAAGCCCTTTAATGCCAACGAATGTTTTCACAAGAAATGAGGTTTTTGATGCTAAATGTAACTTATCAAACTGATATAGAGTGTTTTATGCGACGGCATGACTAGGTGGATAAGACACTCGACTTGTAATTTGAGGGTAGCATGTTCGAATCCCCATCACACCAAACATGCTCGCCCTTTTAGCGTCAAGAATTGACGACGAGTGGTGATGACAAGTTACTTTCCCTCTAGTCTTACGCTGCAAAATTAGGGACGGCTAAGAGAGCTCAGCTCTCGTGTAGCTTTGCGCGAAATTCAAACCAAACGTTCGATTTATATTTGATGCCATCTGTGGCTATTAATTGAAGGTATTATGTATTCATTAATATCTCGTTGTTGTTTGAAGTTAAGCACAAAGTTACACAATGGGCTATTTGAGATCTTCCCACCATAAGTATCAAAACCCAGTTTCCAGTGTTGTAAGTCTGCAAACATACACTTTACCACTGAGGAGCGTGTAATATGTCATTTATTACGATTTAATTGTTAATGTCACAATAAAGTGCAATAATATTATTATATAATACTTAGTTTTTAATTAATATTAAAGTTACAATGTGTTTTCCTCAGACATCAGTCTTTGTTTACGCTCTGCTTTACGGAAAATATACTTTTGCTTTTTAGTAGTGCGATAGTTAGTACAAGTTAAAAACAATATACATATGACAAATAATAAAGTTAAATAAATGAATTTTACAACTACTATGATTTAACGATCTTCATTTGAATAAGTGCTAATCATACATTCTAAATGTTTTAATACCTTATAAATTAAAATTATTTTTTGAACAAGACGTGTAAATTATGACACCATTTTACAAACAATTTGCCTCTTTCTACTTACCCTCCTTTGGTGATACATGTTAGTTAGTTTATTTACACCATTCATTAATTCTTTGCCTCCAAGTACACTCCCATAAATTGGGTTTCGATGCCTGTGGTGGATATAGAAGATATAGACTTTTGTGAAGCTTTGGGCTTAATTTCAAATAAACAACCAAAATATTCTCTTGACTTAATACTTTTGCACAGTACTTTGTACAGATTTTTTTAATGAACTGTTAACGCATCAAACAAACACTTAAATATCTTTTCAACCCAAAGATGGCGCTAAATAGACGCGAAATTTCTAAAGTTAAAGTACATGCCTTATAAAGCTGTAACATAAAAAAAGTAAACAAATACGGGTATTACAAATAATAAGTTTTAAAACGAAGTAGAGACCCCGTTAAAAAAGTAAAGAAGAAAAATTAAAACCATAATCAAGTTTATAAAATTTAATCCCTATTTTGGCACATTTATACATTTATCGATTATTTGAGGTGAGGTTTATTTGTTTTTGAATTCGCGCAAAGCTACACGACGGCTATCTGCGCTAGCCGTCCCTAATTTAGCAGTGTAAGATTGAACCATAACATTATAACGCCCCCAAGGCTAAAAGGACGAGCATGTTTGACGTGACGAGGATTCAAACCTGCGACCCTCAGATTACGAGTCGAACTCCTTAACCCACCTGGCCATGCTGAGCCGTAGGAGTCCTTAATAGTCGTGACACTCGAAATTATTTCAGGCAAGAATAGAGTGTGTTTTGTGTGTTTGTGTGTTTTTCTTATAGCAAAGCCACATAGGGCTATCTGCTCAGCCCACCGAGGGGAATCGAACCCCTGATTTTAGCGTTGTAAATCCGGAGACAAACCGCTGTACTACCGGGGGGCAAAATCATCTAACCTTATATTCTTAGTTAATGGGAAGTTTTAGTTCGTGATACAAATGAACTTAGATCAGCCAGAACGAGTGCATTGTCTTGTTTCGTTTTGGAATTTCGCACAAGGCTACTCGAGGGCTATCTGTGCTAGCCGTTCCTAATTTAGTAGTGTAAGACTAGAGGGAAGGCAGCTAGTCATTACCACCCACCGCCAACTCTTGGGCTACTCTTTTACCAACGAAAAGTGGGATTGACGGTCACAGTATAACGCCCCCACGGCTGGGAGGGAGAGCAGGTTTTGGCGCGACTCGGGCGCGAACCCGTGACCCTCAGATTACGAAGTGCACGCCTTAACGCGCTAGGCCATGCCAGGCCCTAAGAATAGAGTAAATTATTCTGAGACCTTTTATTTTTGTTTCTTTTTGGCTTGCTATATTTTTGTGCACCAGTAATACTAAGTGTGTGGTGCGCGCATACCCCATTCGATTTTACTATTCATCAGGATCTTTACAAGCCTACCTTCAAAATGAAATTATTTTTGGCAGGATTAGAGAAACTTAGTTTATGCGACTTTAGGCGTGGTAAAATACTTCAATCTGAAGGGGTTGACATTCCGAGTCCAAAACTGTAATTATATCTGTTTGTTTGTTTGTTTTGAATTTCGCACAAAGCCACACGAGGGCTATCTGCGCTAGTCGACCCTAATTTAGTAGTGTAAGACTAGAGGGAAGGCAGCTAGTCATCACCACCCACCGCCAACTCTTGGGCTACTCTTTTATCAACGAAGAGTGGAATTGACCGTAACATTATAATAACCCCCACGGATGAAACGGAGAACATGTTTTGTGTGATGGGGTAATTATATCTTAAATCGGTTAAGATATTTTTATTTTTGAATATTACGCAAAGCTACACGAGGGCTATCTTCGTTAGCTGTTCCTAATTTAGCAGTGTAAGACTAGAGGAAATGCCCAAATCTTGGATGTATAACGAGTAATTATTAAAATGAAAATCGTCACATCTCAACAGCTATAAAATCCATTTAATTAACTTTATTTATTGTTTGTCACATGCATATTGTTTCAACCTGTTTTAACTATAGCATTACTAAAAACAAAAATATATTTTCCATATCACAGAGCCAAAATATACAATTATTTTCGGGAAAACATATTCTAACTTGAATTTAAATTAACAAATAATTATGACAAACTAATATTCTTACAGTTGGTTATGTATTAACAAATATATCGTAATACATGACATATTGATAAAAATTTAATATTTTAGATTGTTACACATAGATGGCGATAAATACAAAACGGTAGTAAATATATATATATATCAGCGTGATAGTTTAAATTAAGCAGAAAAACCTCATTTCGTGGAAAAACACGTTTGACATCAAGGGCTTGGATAATATTAAATATATATTAACTAACCTTAATTAACAAATGTTAATTTGAAGTTGATTACTTTTATTTTGCATATCAATTCGCTATATATTTCCCCTCCGCTAGTACAGCGGTAAGTCTACGGATTTACAATGCTTAAAATCAGGGGTTCGATTCCTCTCGGTGAACTCAGCAGATAGCTCGATGTGGCTTTGCTATAAGAAAACACACACTCGCTACATATTTATTAAGTCGAATACATCGAATCAATTATTTGATCATTAATTACAGGTATTACTTAATTAGTTATTAATTTACATCTAATTAATCATTAATTCATTAACAATTTGTATATTATTTGCATATTAATGACGTATGACGTTATACTTCCATTCCCATAGTGCCATTGGTATAAATGAAGATATGAACAATTTGCAGGTCCTATTAAGTTACGGAAATGGATGATGAATAATTATAATAGATGTCATGCAAAATATACTTAGGTTCTTTATGTTTACTCCCAGCGGCACTGCGCTATGTTTGCCGACTTATGGTGCTAGAAACCGCATTTTGATACCCGTAATGAGTAGAGCACAGATGGACAACTATTAAGTTTTGTGATTTACTTCAAACAAGTAAACACTGTTTATGTGTAAAAGTATGATAAATGTTAAAGTAATTAGTTACAAAAATATCTAAATAATATAATTACTTTACAGACAACAATAATGAATAACATAATAGAAACTCGTATCATGTTGCTTATGTTTTAACCATGAAAATACTGGAAAAATCTGTGAATATTATGATTAATGTAAAAATATATTAACAATATGAGTCACAGAAAACCTAAACACAGACACCATTATTATTGTAATCAATTCCACAATGACTGCTGGAGTCCCTGTATAATCTACGTTAAAAATAAGTGATTTCACCCAAAGTATGAGCAAGTTCTTTAGACCAAGTGTTGCAACAGGAAGAACCATTAAGTTACTCAGCATGATGGAATATACGTACACACACTGGTGGTGAACATTTACTAGATTGGTGCCTACATTATTACTTTGAGGACTTTGAAGTTCCTCCAGAAAATAAAGAATTCGTGTTAGAATTCTTATAACTACCGCTTGTAAGCCATATTCCTCATACCAGGAAAGTAAAAAAAAACACACACAAAAACAACCAACTAATCGTTTTATATATTTGTGAGTTAATTTGAATGAAACTACACAAGTTTTGTTATGTAAATACTTCTATCAATAAGAGATTTCTTAATTAATTACATATTCCAGCAACATCTTGTACAACTTCGAAGCTTTAATTAGGCCCTATGCTCTTTTAAGATCTATAAATAGTGCTATCTAACACAATACTGAACAATTACTTTTATTACCATCTTGTGACATACTCAAGTTTCAATAATTTCTCCTCTCGCTATCTGCTGATTGTCAGATGTAACATATGATTTTCATTATAGTCTGTTTTGTCATAACTTAAAGACTTTCGCTATGAATTATAAGAAACAGAAATACACTGTAATTATAGTTGTTAAGTATACTTAGAATTTCACGGTGCGAAATATAAGCGGATTTACAATGCTATATCACTGCAACACTAGATCTTCTCTCTGATTCATTATATAATTTCCTTAATCTTTACTACAAACCAGCTCATGTAATTATCAATGCACGTGTCTTGTTACTTTAGATTGGCTGTTATTTACAGATGAGAAATCTTTCCTTTTATGGTTCAGGAGTCGTAATTGTATACATAAATATAAACGTTTACAATACAGTGGCCATGGATTTCTGTATGGTATTGTATAGTGAACTGAGACACTTTATCAAGTTTTGACCTTCAGTTTATGACATTAAAATAAAAACACGATAAATGTTGGTGATAAAAAAATGCTGCTTGAAGATTAGATGCCTTCTCTTAACCATTCATTAACTTTCTGTTATATATATCAACCTTGGTCCATTGCTGATATTATTCTGCGTATTTGGTACAAAGCTGGTTTGCTAAGTTGATTCAAGCTAAATTCATTTATATGTCTTGGAAGGCTACTTACACTCTTATGTCGGTGTAGAAAACCGGCTGTTCATTTACTGTAGAGGCTCCTACAACAGTTTTCCATTTCTTGGCTTCGATATATCTGACAATCATTTGTTTTCGTAGGCACTATATATTTAACCATCGAATCTCTTCTGCTAACAATCTGTGGTATTAGACACACTTTTCAAACAACAGTTTGGCTTTCAGTTGATTTAGTTGTTACCACACCTACTTCAGATTCTAGCAGTGTTATTGGGGCTTTAGTCACAAATGATGGACGTTTACTCAAAGTCGACTAATTTTTGCTCATTTTATGCCACATTTGTACTTTATTCCGTAGACCAAACTATATCGGCGTTTCATAGAAGTATTTGAATCTCTAAACCACACTACATCAACGTTTCATAGAAGTACTTGAATCCTAGACCAAATTACATCAACAGCTTCTTAGATAAAATTAGATCAAACTTACAGATGTACAAATTTGCAATATCCTGATAGAAAAGTTTAAGAACTGGTCATTTTCGGTAAACTTATTTTATTTCTAATAAAAAAAACTTTCTTATTTTTCTAGCACTGTAGTGGGCCCGGCATGGCCAAGCGTGTTAAGGCGTACGACTTGTAATCCGAGGGTCGTGGGTTTGCATCCCCGTCGCGCTAAACATGCTCGCCCTTTTAGCCGTGGGGGCGTTATAATGTTTTGGTAAATCCCACTATTCGTTGGTAAAAGAGTAGCCCAAGAGTTGGCGGTGGGTGGTGATGACTAGCTGCCTTCCCTCTAGTCTTACACTGCTAAATTAGAGACGGCTAGCACAGATAGCCCTCGAGTAGCTTTGTGCGAAATTCAAAAAACAAACAAACAAACATTGCTCATTTCCTATAACTTTAACAGCTGGGAACTGCAGATGTCATTTATTAGATAATAAATTGACATTTAAATATCATTTGCTGATGAATATTGACAACGTCAGAAGAACAATTATCAAAGACAATATTTTTAGTAATATCAATTTTTTGAACGTTTTGAACTAATAATTATGAAGAAACTGTTTGTTTCAAGAAGTTCATTCAGTTAAGGAAAGTGAGCTTGGTTTAGTTAACATGTTATTAATAATTACACTTTTCTATTAAACTTTTATGAAGAAGTGAAACCAGAGAACAGTAAAACAAAACCTGACAAAAAACATCACTGACTTCCTAACACTACGTGAGTGGAAAACTACAAAGTGGTTAGAAGCTTCGGTGTCCATGTCTTATCAGTTCAAAAATCAAGTGTAAAATAATGTCATTATTACAGTGATAACAGCTAATAATATTAGTGTTATTAGTGTAATATAATTAACTCACTTGTTTCTTCTGTGATAGTGACACAGAAAAAGCACAGAAGAGGTCGCACATTAATTATAAGATTGTTTCCAAACTCGTATTCTATAACCTGATCCTACGTATCAAGGAAATAAAACAACCTACAATCTATAACTTGAGCTCACGTCTTAAGGCAGTAAAATAACCCAGATTCTATAACCTCAACCTATGTTTTCATTTATGAAAAACCCACACCATATAACCTATATCCTCTTTAAGGCAGTAAAACAACCCACATTCTGTAATCTGATATCATATCCCAAAGCAGTCAAACAATCCCACACTATAACCTGATCCCATTTTTCAAGGTGGCAAAACAACCTACACCACTGGTGGGCAACTTATTTTTCATAGTTGCCACAACTATGGCTAATGAAAACAATGTTGGCCACACTATTCAAAAAAAGAAAAAAGGAAAGATGTTAGTTTAATCAAATTAATTGCATTTCAACTGACCTTCAATGTAAAATGTGATGGGGATTTTCATCAACAAGTTTCGTGAAATTTGGCTTGCTCGATGTGTAAGCCGAGATCTGAATCTAGACTTGAGAAAATCTAGCGTAGAGAATGTTGACTCACACACCCATGTGGATCCAAACATGGAAAATAATTTTGAAATTGCTATCTTTAAATTTGAAAGGCTCTCATTTATCAGAATAGTGAGCCACATCTCTCTGATAGAACATTTTTTGTTTACTTTTTATGTGTTCTTTACTTTTCAGGGTAAGCATCTCGTCTTTAAATCCACAAATCCACACTTATCCAAAAACAAAAAAGATGTAGTTTCCTTATAGAAATTTTTTAAGTCAAATTGAAATGGATCATGCAAAAATTCAAATATCAATTTCAAATTTTTACATTCGGAGAAACATGATTCAAATTTTTGAGATAAATTTTTGATCCAGTTTACATAAAGATCATCTTTAGCATGAGAGAAATCATAGTCATTATTATTTTCTAGAAAACTATTTAACTTTGCAAAATGTGTCAAATCATTCTTTTGTAATAGTTCAGCAAGGAGGTTTAACTTTAATTGAAATTCATGAATAGACTGTGATTGCTCGATTATTATTTTACCTCTTCCCTGAAGCTTCGTATTTAAATTATTCAAGTGAGACATCATGTTGCACAGAAAGTGCAAATCACACTGCGTTGACAGTTTCAATTTCAAGGAAATTTTCAATCTTACCTTTTTCAACAAGATACACTTTTATTTAAGAAATTAAGGAAGTAAATCGTTCCAAGACTTTTCCTCTACTTAGCCATCTTACATTTGCAAAATCAGTAAGATCATAAAAAGTACAGTCACTGCTTTTCTTTAAAGACTCAACAAACTGTCGATGGATAAGAGAGCTTCCACTTTTAATATAATTCATAATTTTTACAACAAGGTCCCTCAAATTTTTCAATTCATCCCTTTTAGACATCTGAGCACATTCATTTTCCTGATGTAAAATGCAATGGAAAGATGGTAGCATGGACTTCACATTATTTTCAATTAAATGCTGCTAAAAAGAGAAACAAAACCTACTTTTGTCTCAGTCATGGTGGGAGCACCGTCTGGTGTGACAGAAACCAGTATTTTAAAATCCAGATTGGATTTTTTTGACATTTCAAAAAATATTTCAAATATGTTTTTTCCATATGTTCGATTTTGTAATATACAAAGGCCAAGCATTTCTTCCCTCACTTAAAGATCTGAAGTTACATATCGAACCCAAAATATCAACTGTGCAGTGTCACTAACACCTGTTGACTCATCTAGTGCTAAAGAAAAATACACACAGTCTTTTAGTTGTTCAAGCAACTAATTTTCTATGCCTTTCGCTAACTCTAGTATTCTGTGGACAATTGTGCTTCGACTTAATTGCAAATTATTTACTTTTTGAAGAATATCATCTTTCATTTTTGAATCATAAATCTCCAACAAAGTTTCAGTGACCACAATCAATATTTCTTTTACTAGTTCAGCATCAAAAAATAATGTTTTGAGTTACAATCCAAGCTACTTTATAGCAAGTTAACGTAACTAGTTCTATCGATGATAAAAATCTGTTTAGGCCTCCCTTTTGTTCATGATGTCGTGGTTTCAGATGGCTAAGTTTATTCATACGATTTTTGCTATCAATTGGAAATTTTACATCAAATTCGTTATGAAAATTGTTAAAGTGTTGCTTAATGTTGTATACCTTATTATTCCTAAATCCCTTGTTACACAAAAGATACAAAGGCTAATTATTTGCTTCAATCACTGCAAATTTCAACTCCTCCCAACTTTCATTAAATTCCCATTTCACGTTTTTCCAGTCACGCACCATTCTCTTTTCGGCAGTAATGCCAGAATCAGTTAAATTATCTTTATTTTCTGAGTGTTCATCATCATCTGGATTCTTTCGTTTTCGAATTATCCACTTATCCATATTATTGGATTAAAAACAGAGTATATTTAAACACTTGAAAGTTCTACAATAAAAATATTTTTGCAAGCGCATGCAAAACAACGCACACTCGACAACAAGCATCTAGACCAGATTGGCATTACAAAATGGGCGGAGTCTGTGGCAGTGATGAAGCGCGCGGCATTAGCGATGATGTGAGGCAACAAAGTTGCTGATTATCAAATTTGCGATAAAACATAAATGATGGAAAAAGTTGATTCCTAAACTCGAGCTGGCTACAACTGTGCTATCCACTGGCCACGTGGCCAGTGGCCATGAAGTTGCCCACCCTTGACCTACACTCTATAACCCGATTCCTTGTTTCATGATGGTAAACCAACACACATTCTATAATCTGAACTCATTTTTCAGGCACTCAGGTGTTCAAATATACTTTTCATAGCTACCAAATGATGTATTAGATTAGGTTATTTAACAATCTTTCACGTGGTTAAATATTATCAATATTTTAGGTGGTAAACGATACCATGATTTCACTTGAAACACTAATAAAGGTTTTTATTCCTGAAAGATGAAGTATAATACAATGTTTTTGAAAAAAATATTTAGTCTGGAAGGTATCTCATAGGCTCAGTGGCAGATATAAACTACTTGTATATGAAAGAAAATAATACAATATTTAAAAGTTTTAATGCTTAATCGCATTAATGGTCAATCACCATGGCTGGTATAGCACTTGCAACAAAATGAAAGTGTCGAACCAGAAGTGTCTTGAAACATATCAGCGTAAAGTACTAACATGTGATTTTCTCACCTCCTGCAGACTGTTTAAGTTTTTATTGGATAACACAAGAGCTTAGTCTTGAAAAGTGTTAATCAAAACAATATGCATCAATATATATGCAAAAACGGCTCATTTGGGTTGAGAAAATATTTTACATAGAAGAGCAAACAACGTTTCGACCTTCTTCGGTCATCGTCAGGTTCACAAAGAAAGAGGTAACTGACCGGAAGCTGACCACATGTTTGAAAGGGGTTGTGTAACTGAGTGTCGAAATGTAGAGGGTGGTATTAGATGTTTGAATATACAATTTTATTTTATTTTATTATATTAATATAGGTATAAAGGCGTTCCTTTATATTGGTTTATTTTGGGTTTAAGTTGTTGTATAAGTAAGGCTTTTTTTAATTTTGAGTTTGTTTATGTTTGTTTCTTTATTTAGTATTTGAGTGTTTTCTATGGTTATGTTGTGTTCATTTGACTTGCAGTGTTCGAAAACGTGTGAAGGTGACTTTTTATGTTCTTTGAATCTGGTTTCCATTTTTCTACTTGTTTCTCCAATATAAAAGTCGTGGCAGTTATCACATTGTATTTTGTAAATAATGTTGGTGTGGTGTTTGTCAGTGTAGTTTTTACATAGTATAGACCTCAGTTTTGTGCCTGGTTTTTGAATAAATTTGGTATTGACTGGAATGTCATATTTTGTTACTAGTTTTTGCCAAATGTTGGTTATTTGTTTGCTGATGTCAGGAATATATGGTATACAGCAGTATATGGTTTCGTGATTTTTTGATTCGTGAGATATATTTACTTTAGTTGGTTGATTTTGCTTTCTGTCTAGGTGTGTGCGTATAATGTTTTCTACGGTTTGTGGAGGAAACTTATTGATGTTGATGAAGTATTGTTTTATTTTGTCTAGTTCATCGTTAATTTTATCTGGTGAGCATAGTTTTATGGCTGTGTTTATTTGGTTTCTTAGTATGTTGAGTTTTTGTTTTGTTTCATGTGCTGAGTCCCAAGGAATGTATAGTCCAGTATGGGTGATTTTTCGGTGGATTTCTGTTTTGAATTGTGTGTCGGTTCTTGTAATTTTGAGGTTAAGAAATGATATTTGATTGCTTTCTTCCTGTTCACATGTGAAGTTAATGTTGGGATGTATAGAGTTAATGTGATTGAAAAAATTAAGTATGTGTTCTGTAGATTTGAATCCCGCAACCGTGTCATCTACATATCTGTACCAGTATAGTGGTGGATGTAATGCTGTGTTAATTGCTTGTGTTTCAACTTGTGTCATAAAAATATTGGCTAGAATTGGTGATACTGGGTTGCCCATGCTTAGTCCATTTGTTTGTATATAGTTGAACATGAAGTTTGTCTTTATCGTGGTGAGTTCTATAAGGGTTGCTAATTGGTTGCTGGGAATGTCTATAGTTGGGTTAAGGTCTCGGATATAGAGTTCTAAAGCTATCTTGCAGGCTTCAGTGGTTGGAACTTCTGTAACGAGGGATATAACATCGAAACTGGCCATTAAGGCTTTATGATTAAGTTGATTAAGATTAGACTTGAAATTAAAAGAGTCTTTGATGAATGAGCTGGCTGATGTTACACATTTGGAGAATGCCCATGCTATATATTTACCAAGATTGTAATTAAACGATTCATATGTGGACATTATTGGTCGTAATGGACAATCTGGTTTATGAGGTTTCGGGATGCCGTATATTTGCGGTGTGCGTGAGTCGGTTTTACGTAGGTAGGAATAAAGTGTTTGTGAAATTGTGTTGGCTTTTTTCATTTGTAGCAGCAATTTGTTCAGTTGCGTCTCATGTGTCTTTGTTGGATTTGTGTGTATTGGTTTAAATTTGTTCGTGTCTGATAGGATGTTATTCATTTTTTGGATGTATTCATTCGTGTTCATTATGACTATAGCGTTACCTTTATCTGCTTTTAGAATTTTTATGTTTTTATCTTGTTTTAGGTTTTTAATGGAATTAATGTCTCTTTTTGTAAGGTTGTTTTTTAGTTTTCTGTTTTGTGAAATTATGTTAACATCAGCCAGCTTATTCATCAAAGACTCTTTTAATTTCAAGTCTAATCTAAATCAACTTAATCATAAAGCCTTAATGGCCAGTTTCGATGTTATATCCCTCTTTACAGAAGTTCCAACCACTGAAGCCTGCAAGATAGCCTTAGAACTCTATATCCGAGACCCTAACCCAACTATAGACATTCCCAGTAACCAGTTAGCAACCCTCATAGAATTCACCACGATAAAGACAAACTTCATGTTCAACAACCAAAACTATATACAAACAAATGGCCTAAGCATGGGCAACCCAGTATCACCAATTCTAGCCAATATTTTTATGACACAAGTTGAAACACAAGCAATTAACACAGCATTACATCCACCACTATACTGGTACAGATATGTAGATGACACGGTTGCGGGATTCAAATCTACAGAACACATACTTAATTTTTTCAATCACATTAACTCTATACATCCCAACATTAACTTCACATGTGAACAGGAAGAAAGCAATCAAATATCATTTCTTAACCTCAAAATTACAAGAACCGACACACAATTTAAAACAGAAATCCACCGAAAAATCATCCATACTGGACTACATTCCTTGGGACTCAGCACATGAAACAAAACAAAAACTCAACATGCTAAGAAACCAAATAAACACAGCCATAAAACTATGCTCACCAGATAAAATTAACAATGAATTAGACAAAATAAAACAATACTTCATCAACATCAATAAGTTTCCTCCACAAACCGTAGAAAACATTATACGCACACACCTAGACAGAAAGCAAAATCAACCAACTAAAGTAAATATATCTCACGAATCAAAAATCACGAAACCATATACTGCTGCATACCATATATTCCCGACATCAGCAAAAAAATAACCAACATTTGGCAAAAACTAGTAACAAAATATGACATTCCAGTTAATACCAAATTTATTCAAAAACCAGGCACAAAACTGAGGTCTATACTATGTAAAAACTACACTGACAAACACCACACCAACATTATTTATAAAATACAATGTGATAACTGCCACGACTTCTATATTGGAGAAACAAGTAGAAAAATGGAAACCAGATTCAAAGAACATAAAAAGTCACCTTCACACGTTTTCGAGCACTGCAAGTCAAATAAACACAACATAACCATAGAAAACACTCAAATACTAAATAAAGAAACAAACATAAACAAACGCAAAATTAAAGAAGCCTTACTTATACAACAACTTAAACCTAAAATAAACCAATATAAAGGAACGCCTTTATACCTATATTATTATAATAAAATAAAATAAAATTGTATATTCAAACATCTAATACCGCCCTCTACATTCCGACACTCAGTTACACAACCCCTTTCAAACATGCGGTCAGCTTCCGGTCAGTTACCTCTTTCTTTGTGAACCTGACGATGACCGAAGAAGGTCGAAACGTTGTTCGCTCTTCTATGTAAAATATTTTCTCAACCTAAACGAGCCGTTTTTGCATATATATTTCTCAACAAGTGGGTTTCTCGACATCACTGAATATGCATCAATAGCTTAATTCATTTGAGGTTTTGAACCAGAACGCGACAATGAATTCTAACCATGAGATATTTTATTTCCAGTCCAGCTCATTGTTCTTTATCATGTGACATTAATATAAAGTAGTTTTCACACCAGCAATTACAATCAGATAACTTATTGTCTAGAGCCTAGATTCGACTAACATGGGCTGTGCTGTACTAAGAAGAAATTAGTTATTTGTTTTCCAACTTGAACAGATTTGTTAACTATGTAATGTTGTGCGTTTTAACGATAACTGTTTCCGATGTAAAATAATATTATTACTATGTATTTTGTTACTTTAGTTTTACTTCAGCTACTTTAATATTTAAACTTGTGCTTGTCTCATCGAATATGACCCACACACAATTTATAATGTAATAACATTACGAAACAGGTCAAAACTGTATTTCAAATGAAATACAGAACGCCAAACTACAACACTATAACCATAAGTCTTGAAAGCCACCAGGAGCTATCTAAAAATGTCTTTTCTTTGTGTCTTTAGAGGTCAAAAGATCATTACAATGACCTATTTTCTCCATATAGCTTACAGAAAAGTTGGATTCAATCAGTTTTACATCTGTAAAACATTATCAAATGGAATTCCCTTGAATACTTCGAATTATTTCCGTTTCTTTGATATCCTTGTAATTTTCACTAGTTGACCAATGTAAAAATCAGGTCAATAATAATTAAGTAGAAGATGAAATTAAAATAATTAAATGGTGTTAATATTAAACTTGTAGATTCTGCAGTTTCAGAATTATGTAATAAACTAACGAGAAGAAAGGACTGGTTTACGCAATCATGAAACGCCATAAACCAATGACATATTATCTTTTGCTGAAGTAAAACATGTAAACAATGTTAAGTATCAGTAAAGCAGTAATGGTTGCCACGACAAATAGCCCATTTTGTAGCTTTGTGCTTAATTACAAACAATAATACAAATATCTTATGTTTTTTTGTACAGAATATGGTCGTAAAGGTCTTTAAGAGATTTCTTATACAGCATATAAACTATATTCTAATAACAACTTCGCTCACTACTTGAACATTATATTCTTAATATCACTTCGTATTCACGTATTAACATATTGATGTGTCTTCAAATTATCTGTGAAAAGTGCAGTGTTGATCCTGCTACATACACTATAGAATAATAGGCGCTTGATGCTACTTGATCAATATAATTGGAAAGCATGATCTTACATCATAAATATAACTAGTTTCTATATAATATTTCCACACAGAATGAGATCATTCTACATATAACAGTTACTCAGAATAATGCACCTGATCTTACCTGTCAGATTTTTCTACTGAACAAATTGTGCCTCATAAGATTTTCCTATGGAAAGATGACTTGTTATTTAATTACTGGGACTTTTAAACAATAAATTGCAATCAGTATATCGTTTTATTTGTCTTAAGGACTTTGGACGTTGATAGATTGTGTTGCTTGTGTTAGCTCTAAATAATCGTAAGTTGTCTTGTTAATATTCGCTGTTTATACTTGTTCATGGCTGATTGAGCTCAGGGTAATTCTGTGGGTCACGAGTTGTCGCACTGTGTGTACTTATTAAGGGAAATCTGTAGGTCATGAAATCAGTTGACGTAGAGTAATATAACACTTGGTATTTCCAAACATACTTTATAACTTTGTAATGTAGTATTCTATTAACAATATTTATAATTAAGTTTTATATTTTTTGAATGCATTATCATAATTAGAGGAACACGTAACAAGAAATGTAGACAAACTTATTTGACATCTAGTAAAGTGTCGTGTGAGATTTAATAGAAATACTGTTACTAACTGCTTCTTTAGCTCTGAGGATGTTTCTGTGTAAAGACGTTTTGACGAAACGAATGACTTTATGCATAGAGATTTCAAATCATCACTGAGACGAAGGACCTAATCACACTAACAAATATATAGCTTTAAAGTTTCTATAAGAATGCTATGTAAAATACATACACTTCCATTATAGATTGTAATTCCTCTTATTATTTAGTTAAACACGGACTTATTGAGAGTCTATCATCAGCAAGTCATGATGTGTAGTAAACTAGGATAAACAGTTGTACTGAAGAATTAATGCTAACAGCAACAGAGAGATTGGAATAGCATTATTTGGAATCATGACTATGGATTACTGAGTTATCTTAAATTTGAATTTATTGAAATGCAAATAGTTCGTGAGAATCAAAATAGGCAGGCTAGCATTTTCAAACATGAAACTCTAAACCATGCCACAAATAGTTTAGAAGCAATTACATGATATTAATGGTAAACTACTTTCTAGAGCAAATAGTGACTTAAACGTGGAATTTTTAATTATATACAAGCCACCAGTGAAAGGTAACCCTGTTACATATGTGGAGGAATAGTGTTAACGATAATATTAAAGCATCTTTACAGATTATCACTATAATATAGACTTTTGTACCTTGGTTCTTGTTCATATCACCATAGGTATTGAGTCACTATTACACCAACCATGGCGCTAGTGCAAAGTGGTTATTGTACAATTTCTAGTGTTATAGTATTCAATTCTTGTTTTTATGTATGGAAAAGTTTATTTTCTTATTGGATCTGTAATTTAAGAAATTCTGTAGATATGCATTTATATACGGTGTTAGGCAAAATATACTATACAGTTGATGCTAAACGTTTGGTACAGTTATTATTATTCGGTTGGTACTAGAAAAGTTGTTGTTGTTTTGAATTAAGCACAAAGCTACACAATGGGCTATCTGTGCTCTGCCCACCACCGGTATCGAAACCTGGTTTTTAGCGTTGTAAGTCGCAGACATACCGCTGAGCCACTGGGGGGCTAGTACAACAAAATAATATTACGAAGACACCAACTTAATGACTGTTTGTTTCCGAGTAAGTTTTGTTTTTCAATTTCTCGCAAAGCTACACGACGGTTATCTGCGCTAGCCGTCCCTAATTTAGCAGTGTAAGACTACAAGGAAGACAACTAGTCATCACCACCCACCGCCAATTCTTGGGATACTCTTTTAGCAACGAACAGTGGGATTGACCGTAACAATATAACGCCCCCACGGCTGAAAAGGCGAGCATGTTTGGTGTGACAGGGATTCGACCCTGCGACCTTCGGATTGCGAGTCGAGTGCCTCAACCATTTGGCCATGTTGGACCCGCCGGGCAAGACCTTAGAAATTAAACTGTGTTCGAAATGAAACAAATGTTTAGTGGCGTTCACTCCTGCAGCATAATTTTTTGCTTTTAATTAGGAGCTAATACCTGTTTCTTAAAATTATTGTTATTGTATCTCCTTATTTTATTTTCAGTGTTATGACAGTAAGAACACACTTATCAATACCATTGTTATGATAAATGTTATTTGCTCTATTATTGCACGAAGTTTGCATTTGTAATGTTCTAATATTTTACACGAACTAATGGGCTATGTTGATTCTTTTACTCTTAGACATACTAAAAATAAAATATTGAACTCCTGCACTTTTAATTATAGAAATGAGTCAACTCATGTGTAATTATACTTTGAATTTATTACATGTTAAGTATAGAGATTACACTAGATTAGGGGTGAGATGAGGATTACACAGCTTATTAAATATGAATTATGACAAACCATAGTGTCAAAAATATCTGTAAAGAATCACTGCATTACTTAGCTATACTATAAGACTTGACATTGTTTAATGGTTAGAGCTTTCCACTTGCGATCTGTAGGTTAAGGGTTGAAACTCTCTCACCTATCATGCGCTTTCTTTCAGCCGTGGAGCGTTATAACGTTATGGTCAATCCTACATTTTTTGGTGAAAGTGTAGCCAGAGAGTTGGCGTTTGGTGGTGCTTACTAATTGCCTTCCCTTTGATCCATCACTTAAGAATTAAAGACTGATATTTGCAGATTGTCCTCGTGTAGCTTTGGGGAAAATTCAGCAAAGCTATATTATAGATATGAGTTTCCATATGTCGAGGTATTCAACCGAATATCTATATCACAAAAGTATATGTTACAAATACTCTCTATAAAAGCACTTATAGATAGTGCAATTGAAAATACGATTAACTGAAAAACAATAGAAATATCATAATCCACAACTAGAAAAAAAAAAGACCGTGTAATGAAGGAAAAGAAACACTAATTCTTTATTCTTCTAAAGAATAATAGTGAACTATTCCAAAGTGAATGAGTTTCGGTTCTTGTTTGAAAACCTTTAATTTTCAGTTTATCTTTTATCGAAACAGAGAGCATGGGACACATTTTGTATTAATACATGTATTTAAATTCCACCCAACCCCCAAATAAATATACCTTTGAAGCAATATATATCAGTTTCGTAATTTACGATAACTGATAATATTAATTTTTATCACGTAATTTTTATTAGCTAGATCTTGGTGAAAGATAAATCTTTATTATAAAACAATCAATATTGTAGGAGGAATACAATTAAAGATTAAACTTTAAAAAAAAGTTTGAAATGAAGGAATACACTAAAGGTTTGTTTGTTTGTTTTTGAATTTCGCGCAAAGCTACTCGAGGGCTATCTATGCTAGCCGTCCTAATTTTGCAGTGTAAGACTAGAGGGAAAGCAGCTAGTCATCACCACCCATCGCCAACTCTTGGGGTACTCGTTTACCAACAAATAATGTGATTGACCGTCATATTATAACGCTCTCACGGCTGAAAGGGCGAGCATGTTTGGTGCGACGAGGATTCGAACCCTAAACCCTCAGGTTACGAGTCGAACACCTTAACCATGCCGGGCCTACACTAAAGGCGTAATACTGAAAAAAACGTACTTGAAACGAGGGAATACTTTTACAATACAAAAACGAGGTTCACATGAATGAAGGTTTTCTTTTAAAATAAAAAAAAAATGCAGGAAAGAAACATACTTTTACAATTATACCTATACTGACATACAGGGAAATAGTAGAAAAATTAAACTATATTATAATGGATCAGGTTGAAACTAAGAAATACATTAGAACAAAGTAAACGTTTATAATAAAAACGAGCACGAATGGGAGAAATACAATGAAGGGCTGAACTTTTAACAGTAGAAAGCGAGGTTTATATAGACGAACACACTGCAGATGTAAGGTTTTAAAATACAAAATCGAGGATGAAATAGAGAAATACGTTAGAGTAGCATACTTTTACAATCAAAAGGAAGTTAACTTGGAAAGATACATTAAGGTAACATACTTTCGCAATCAAAACGAAGTTGAGATAGAGAAATACGTTAAAGAAGTATTGTTTTTACAATCAAAACGATGTTGATGTGGAGCAGTAGATTAAAGTGACATAATTTTACAATTTAAATAAGGTTGTATACATTGAAAGAGTAAGATTTTAGATTAGAGAAGGAAGAGACGGGAATAGATAATATGAAGGTGTAAACCTTTGTATCAAAAGTGAGGACTTCAAGGAAGATTATGCCAAAAATAATAAAACTTTACAAATGAAAAATTAGAAAACGATAAATTAGAGGGAAAAATCAATGTTGGTCTAAAATAATACATTTAAAAGTTATACTTTTTATAATAAAACTAATTCAAGATAAAACAAGTTTGTTAAAAAGGCTTTTTTGGCGATTTGTTTGTGAAAAGCAAAAGATATAGCGAAGTAATTTACGTTAATAATGGCATAATATGACATTTTGTGGAGAATAGAGATATAATGTAAACATCAAGTTTGACATGAAAAAATACAGTGAAATACATTAAAAACAAGTTTACGTTAAGGTATGTTCTAAAACACCTTTTTTTACAATGTAAACAGGTTTGTATGGAAAAAAGTAATAAAGAAATACATTTCAACATTAGAAATGAAGGTTTACATGTAAAAGTGTACTCACGGAAAACATTTTTCAAAAACCAAAACAGACTTAGATGAAAGGTGTACTAAAAGCAGACATTTTTCCAGTAAAAACAAATTTACATTGAATAATGTACTAAATGAAGTTATGTTTTCAATAAAAACAGGTTTTATATTGAAGGTGCACTAAAAGATGGCATCTTTATAATAAAAACATATTTTACACTTAAGGTGCACTGGATAAAGACAATTCTACAACAAAAAATGAAGTAGACATGTAAGAAAATTCTAAAATGCTATAAATCGTTTGAAAAAAATTGTTTGAAAACATAAACACACTGAATGATATACATTTTCAAACAAGAAAACAGGATTTATATTTAAAAAACTCAGGAATCGTGAATATAATGAGAGATTGTACCTTTACAAATCTGGTATGAAGTCATACAAGTGAAGCCTAGAACTAAAAGTTAACATGGAGAGTTTTTGTGAAGGTGCTATATTTTATAACAAAAACGCCTTCAACATAGAAAGATATGATAAGGATAAAAACTTTTGGTTAAAATCAAGATGAACATGAAGTCATATTCTGAGAGAATATGTCTGTAACATGAAAATTAAAGTTGACATGAAGGGATATATTGAGTGAATAAGCATTTACCTCAAAACAAATTGACATGGAAGAGTATAAAGAATGAATACGGTTTTATGCTAGAGAATCACTATTTATATTACACCAATATAAGGTGATATCTTTAAAATACAGGCTATTCAAAAATGAAAGTATCAAAAAGACAGGTGGTAGACTTGTAAAGACAGATAGTAGACTTGTAAATTCTAGTTTTAATAATTAATAGATATCTGCATGTCTTCTATCATTTGTTATAATTAATTTACTTCTGCGTTCGAATTCTGATAAAACATTTTCCAACATAGCAGTAGGGATGGATAAGTTAACATTATGAATCCGTTACTTCAGTTCTTCAAGATATTTTGGTTTCTTGAAGTTGGTTTTTGTTTTCAGAAAGCCTCAGAACTGAAAATCTAAAAAGGTTTAAATCGGACGAACGAGGGGCTGTTGATAGGTCCTCTCCTTCTGATTCAACGTTGTAGAAACGTTTGTTTTCAAGCACTTCACCAATTCGAGCAAAGTGGGCTGGTGTTCTATCCTGTTAGAAGAGAGTTCTGTGTAACAAGTTAGGAGTTTCTTGGAGTTGTGGAATAAAGAACTCTTGTAGCATGTGTAGATATAAATTTCCAGTAACAGTTTGTCGTCACAGAAACAAGGTCAAAACAAACATTAATACAACAAAACAAAACTTACAAGCCCACTACTTATATTTATATTCAATTTTTGTTGTTATCTCACAAAAGACATAAAGATATTCAACTTTATTTTTGGTGTATTCATCTTCGGACACCCTGTATATGTTTGCAATGTAAAAAAAGTGAAAATAATTTAAATGAGGGTAGGTATTGAAATACTATTAAAAATGAGTATCGCATACAGTGATAGCCTAAATTTTACAGTAAAAAGTAAGGTGATATTGAGAGATCCATTAAAAAATAAACTTTTACAATAAAAACAAAGTTGACCAAGAAAAATACACTGAAAAAGTAAATTTTTACAATAAAAACAAAATTGATCTAGAGGGAAACATTGAAGGAGTAAACTTTTACAATGAAAACGAAATTAACCTATATGGTTACACCAAAATAGCAAACTTTTATAATAAAAATATATGTTTGTGATATATATTCCGAAGAAATATGCTTGTGGAGGAGCAGTAGCTTGCCGCGGAAAAATACACCCATGGATTAATTTTACACAATATTAACAAAATAGTTTTACAAAGACGTATTGAACAACTGTACTTGTAAAAGAAGGAAGTTTCAAACTTAGTATGAAGTTTATACTGAGACATTATAGTTATGGGATAAAAACAGTATTATGTTGGGAAGATATGATGACGAATATAAGCTGTCAGGATACAATCAACGAGGTCCTGTTTGGGGTGTACTAAGACAACATATACATATGAAATCCTGAACATGTGTTCAGAACGTGTCTCAGCTTGAAATATATATTTGATCAGATATGTAGACCTACGTCTTATAATTTTTCTATTTGCGTTATTTTAATATCAGAGGATTTATTAGGTATGCTGAACGTATGATGTTCAAAGTGTATATAAATACTCCTCAAAGCCATGTTACACAATAAGTGTTATTACATCTTTCTTAAGCACCACTTCTACCTCATCTTATCCTTTATCTTCTTGTGTTTTGGAAAGACTTGATTGTGGTGTTTTTTGACGTTACACTAATGTCAGTTTTAATACTAATTTTCACAGAGGTTTATTGACTTATGTAAAATTTATGACATGGAACTATATATACATATATACCTTTTTATTATCTATAATTACTTATATTAATATTTTTATACAATACTTATATTCTTCTAGACGTATTTACAGCTAAATTTACAGCTGATACTTATTTATTTGACAATGAAAACGAGTTTTCTTTTACATCTATGACTTTGAATGAGAATTGTTAATATAAATATTAGTTAGTTCTGTCTGTACATGTTACTTTGCTTACGGTGAAGAAAAACTATATACTCCAAAATTATATAAAATAGTAAAAACTGAGAGCTTATAGACTTAAAAGTACAATATAATAACACTGTGAACTATTCTTAATGTGTTTTGTACACTGTGGAACACCAGTGACACACAATAATGGTTTAGCAACGTGAGGTTTAAAGTAAACTTTTCTAATGACGTGTTTGTGATAGCAGTTTTAACATGCATCATTGTCTTTGACTTAGGACTGAATCAACTACAATATTCAACTTTATTTCTCACAACTCTCTTAGAAGTATTAATTTGTAAAACTTGTCTTTAAACTCTTAAGTTTTAATTATCAAGTTAGAAAAATTTTGTTATAGAATATTTTTTTAAAGCCTCTGGACATACTCGTGAGCAACTATCATACTTTGTAATACTGATGGTCAGTCACCTTACAAGATACATTTATGTCTCCTTTAACTGTTTTAAGTTGTTGTAAACGTATTTAATTTGTTTTTCAGTGGAATATTTTTCCTGGTTTTAATATGTAACAACAATTTTATTCTGGACAAATCCTTCACAACTCTGAGAATGAAGCTATTAAAGCCTACAATAAGTTTTCAAGCAAAGAGAAGCTACTGAACTCATTACTAATCAAAATGTATCTGATGATAATGTTACAGGAGTATCTTAAACAAAAGTAATATTTATATAAATTATCTGCTAATAACTTTTTATGTTAAGAAAGTTAGTATATTTGGACCCCAAATATGTTTCACGTGACGTGTACTGGAATGGTGAATTCCAAGCCAGAAGTGTGTTTAGTGACTTAGGAAATACGATTATTCTTACAGTTTCAGAACAACCTTGGACTGTGAATATTAAGCAGTCTTTCAGCCAAGATTTCATTTTCACCTTATATGAACAGAAACACGAAAAAACCTTTAATATTTAGGAAAAATGTTCGAAATATTAAACATTTCATTACTGTCATGAACACACGTCCCCTACTTCATTGTTGATAAAAAAGAATTAGTTAAAACAAGTTTAAGGTTTTTTGTTTCATAATGAAATTTCAAATGTCTTTAATGTTTATATGAAATTTCATATCAATTCATTCTTGAGAAATTCAGTAAATATATGTTTAAGATAGTGAAGAAACACAGCCCTATCCTGATCTCTGATGTAAACAAGCTATACACTTTGCGAGAAAAGCAACTGACTACAGGAGTTTCCTCCACGGTCCGCGCTCAACTTATATAACCGTGCGCCAGTGAGTTTGATAATATTCTTGAAATCAAAGCTTATTGAAGTGTTGAGAGTTGATACTTGTGAATTAAACACACACACAAATGGCAGATACACCGAAAGGTAAGGCCAGCAAACCTAAGAAGCCAAAGGTTGCCCCAACCCATCCTAAAGTTTCTGTAATGGTTAATACTGCCATTACTGATTTGAAAGAGCGTGGCGGGTCGTCGCTACAGGCTATTAGAAAGTACATCGCTTCACACTACAAAGTAGATGTAGAAAAACTGAATCCTTTCATCAAGAAGTACTTGAAAACTGGAGTCACAAATGGCACCCTAACCCAGACTAAGGGAAAAGGTGCAACTGGGTCTTTTAAGGTTAGTACAGCCGGTATGAAAATAAAAGAAAAACCAGTGTCCAAACCACCCAAGAAAAAAGCTGCTGCTCAAAAGCCAGTCAAGCCCACCAAACCAGCTGCCCAAAAGAAGCAGAAGGCTGCTAAAAAAGGTGCAAAAAAACCTGCAAAGCCAAAAGCTGCAAAATCACCAGCTAAAAAGTCTACTGCAAAAGCTCCAAAACCGAAGACCCCAAAAAAGGGGAAGCCAGCAAAGAAACCTGCGGCCAAGAAGGGGAAGAAGTAAACGTTGCTGCAGCGTTTAACATCATCATTGGTCCTTTTTAGGACCATCACATCCTGCTAAAGTGAAGCCAATTAATATCGCACACGTGATGTATGCCTGTGTGTGTTTTAATTAATAATAGTACATGAATGTGTTAATAACTAAGAAGTGTTTTAGTTCCTTCGGTACTTTTACTTAAATCTCTATTTATCTAGGTTTTTAAGCTTGTATGTAAAATGTCTTTTAGTCACCACTAAATATATAGGTGAATAATAGAAGTAACGTTAAGATGTATCGGTGCCGTTTAGAAGTTGCAATTAATAAGTAACGATATCCGTCTACTTTGTGTACCTCTGAAAGTAATGTTATCGTTAGAAATCGTAAATAAGATAAGGCTAAGGTATTAGTAACATAGTTTAGGTACAATTATAGTGTTAACATAAATTTGGAGTAATAACGGAGAACAGGGCTTAAGTGATAGTATTAGTAGCAGGTTTTGTATACGAGATTTAGTCTTAGAGTAAAGAATAATGTTGACAATAAAATTTGAAGAGTTGTAACAAAGTTAAGACGTAGTGTTAATGACTGTTAGAATAAAGGGTAATGCATATGAAATCCTAACATACGGATGAAAAATAGTGGGGTGGTTTGGGTATAAAATATTATGCTAGCATTACAGATTGCAAAGTAAAACAGTTAACGGTGCAATTTAAGTACTATGATATAATACGTAATGTTAAAGGCTCATTTTTGATAGTTTTTTAAGTTCATCTTAACACCAAATTGTACTCAGCTTGTATATAACATCATTATTGATCTATGAAATTAATTTGTAAGTTCAAAATTTAAATTAACCTAGATGCAATCGCCTGAACTGCTCTAGACTAGTCATTTTAAAATCAGTGCACTATGTGCCACAAATTTCTCATGCTATTCAAAATGTACTGCTAAGATGACATAAACTCAACATGATCTAAGTAATGATAAACTAAAAATACAGAATGCCGATGCAACATTTATGTAACTAATAATAATAATATACTAAATAGAGAATTAACAATGTATATATAGAAATGCGTTAATGATTGGATGCTTAGCAAAGATATAACAATATTAATACAATAATCGAGTGACCAATTTTTAAACCGAAAGATCGGGATAGCCTAAACCTTTGACATAAGTTTAAAATGGTTATTATAAATTTGAAATAACTTTAATTTAATTGTTTGAACAGTTTCACAGTACTTCCAAATATATTAATACCGGTATTGTGTTTTTTAATAATTTCAGTTATTTTTTTCGGTGCTAGATACAAAACAAATGATCAAAAATAATCAAATTATACAACAAATAATCCTTTAATTATTCTCTCTGTTCAGTTCATCTTGTAATAGGCTACTTCATAACTGGATTTATTTAAGAATCCTTTCAAACAAATTACTTTAAGGTTTTAACATTACTTTGAAACATTTTAAGGCATATTTGTGTGAAAGGAATGAATGGAACATACAAGGTCATTTTTTATTTATTAAATAGTCATAAAATTCAGTATAATTATAGTTTCGACGATGAGAACTATTTTCACTGTCTACACATCGATATCTGGCTTTCGCACCACGTAGAGACGGAACCTAACGAGAGTTTAGCAGCAGGAGAGTAGGTTTTAGAACAACGAGCAAGTCAAGCAGGCCAATTACATCAGTGATTCCATGTGACTGACAGTTTGATACCGTTATCATAAAATTGGGACGTACAGAACAATCTGAGAACTTTTGCTGAGACGCTGGAACAAACTACAAAAACAAAAATGTGACAATCTCGGTAAAATTGAGAAGTCTGGCGAACTTGTACAGTAATAAGGAACAAAGTAAGGAAGAAGCCCTGGATTAACTAAACTATTAAGTAAAATAAGCATATGCTTATGGCACCAAGGGAAGGGAGGTATCACAGAGTTTTTCCCCTAGCTATCATGCCATTAACTCTTTGACTGCCACACTTAACTGTAGTCAATTTTTTTGTAATTGTACTTATCTACCGTGTTCAACTTTACTCTGCATTGTTAAAAAAACAAAAAAAAAAAACGTTTTATTTGGCTCAGTGAGTGACTAAAGTTTCGAGAAACTACTAAACTGTGTACCTGAAGTAAGAAGTCATTGATTTGCGAAATATTACTGTAAAGAGCAGTACAAAATGTTGTTAAAACTTCGGGTAAAAGATGATCGTATGTTATGATGTCTGATCTTGAAGATGAAATATTTTTCTCAATCATTCCTTCTGTTGTAGCTATTTATAAGAAATTATAGATAGTGGATCTGTTTTGTTTTACCTTTTACTGCTTTATTCAGTCACATGTACAGAAAAATAAATAAAGAGTATAATACCACAAAAACATAAGTCAAACGAAATGGTGACAGATGTGTACAGAGACATAGCTAGTTTTATCTTTTTTCGACTTCTGTTTTCGTACGTTATATTTGGGTTACTGTCTCGTTTGTTTTAGTATTACTTGCGTTTTACATTATTCATGTGTGTTTTGTAATATTTTTATTGGTGTTTCTCACTGAAGCTTTTCTGAGCCGTAATTTTTTTGGCTTCAAACAACTTGCGGTAAAAAACTGCTTTGTGTGTGGGTACATGTTTTGAAATTTATCATACCAAGAAAAAATTTAGAAAAGAATGCCACTGTAGCAATGCCACCGTTCATAGATTACATATAACTTACAAGAGTATTTGGGCGTGTATATATTACCTCGTGATTATGTAGTTATATAAACGGATCTGAAGCTGAGATTTACATAGGGGATAAATAGCCAAGAAAATTTTGTCAAATATGCCATTCTAAAACCCATAAATGGAGATCACAATTATATTCTTACTTCTTTCTTGATCCTATTCTAACGTCATAACACCCCGCCCCGGCCCGGCCCTCTGGTGATATGTTTCATGAGACTAACGAACAATCCAAGAGAGAAACACAGACACAACGACGACAAATTTTAGCTGTAATTCAACTATTTTGCGATTGTAAATTCAGATCAGTATGTGATCTGTTACATTTCTGAAAAGCTGGGAAAACAGTTGACTGATTGGATCGGTCTAAAGGCGGTAATTCGACCTTTCAGGTCAAATTGCGTAAGACTTTGACATGTACCACAACATGGCTCTTAACGTTGTAATGCATACACTATACTACTAGTAGTAGTACAGTACTGTGGCACCGTGGTCATACAAATATACTGTAAAGAACCGTCAATTCAACAAATTTCTTTAGGATTGTCTGAAAAAGTGCATGAATTGAACAAGTTCATGTGAGCAAGGTTAGTACTGAGTATTAGGCTTGACGTTAGTGGCCTCAGTTGCAACGTGTTAGTATTAGACCCAACGTTAGTGTTGTTATCTGAAAACCGAGTGACAATAACGTTAGGCCTAAATACTGTAAGTAGTTTAGTTAAGTACACTAGAAACGCTACTGTAACCTGGAATAATGAAGTAGACAATTCCCAATTTAAGGCCGTCGTTTTGAATTTGCCTTCACATTCAGGCATGCAGATTAAGTTTCAAACATATGCCTATTTTGTTAATGTATGGTTTGTTGGCTCTTCTAAAGTCTCCAGGTCAAAACTGAGCTCAAAGTTGAGGTTACAACTTATTCTTCAGATAATTGATTGGGATTAAGGTACTCTAACAGTATTTAGTAGTTCAATGTGCAGTACAGTTTACAACTGCTTATATGTTATGTATGTGCACCAGTACAGAATGATCACTGTGTATATAGGCTACTACAGTACGTGCTGTTGATCACAAGTTGTTTTCGAATACTTTTTGGCTCACAATGGATTTGCATATTACCATTGACATTGCTCCTTGCATACAGCTCCTATAACAACAACCTTAATTACACTTTTGCAATAACTGAAAACTAATTCTCCTAAAATGGTCTGAAGCTGGTCTCGAATAGTTTTCAACGAATCAGAATGCAACAATTCAATAAAGGTATTTATGAATTCATGTTTATGTGCTGATGGGCCTGGGTCCTAAAATAACTTTCTGATAATCTTTGTCTAAATGTATACCTATAGTTTAGTATGTTTGACTGTCTTACCAATGTTTTTCTTTATGAATTTCAGTGTTTTTCTAATCATTATAACTATATATGATTCACATTCTTTTTGTGTTTTTTTTTATTTTTGTTTCTGTATTTTTCAGACTCCAAGATGAAACGTGTTTAATTAAGTGGTGCACAAAAGAGAAAACTGGCGAAGGAGGACCAACAAAAGACTTTGGATTTAGTGACCAAGATTGCGAAGCTGACTGATTTTTTTCACTCAATTTACAGAATATGATCTTCCAAGTCAAAACCCATCTCCGCCATCAGAAATCAATTGTACTGCATCTGACTCTGACAAGATTGAAGTTGAACCAAGCTCTATAGCTACAAGTACCACTTTGTCCACTTCAAGATCAGAACATCATGATGACGTTGTGGTGTCACAGGCTGGCTCAACTGGCACAAGTCTCACAACTGATCTCACTTTGCCTGTAAATTCTTTTGATATCTCTAGTGTTAATGTTGATGCAAGTTACTTTACAAGACAGTCTGAAGTTGAAATAATTGCTGAAAATGAAAATCTACTGGACTATAGTAAAATGCTTCAAAAGATGAAGAAACGAAAGCAAAAGATCCATGGTTGTGCCAAATAATGCAAACGCACTCTGGTTAACTCTGGAAGTGTAAGCCCGATAGGTAAATCCACAATAACCTGATTCTTTTTCCGAATAGTATAGTTCTCGAGTACATCCTCCACTAGTTTCAACATCCTTCCAAAATAATCGTTTTATCCTCAAAGTACAGTCCCAAGATATACTTTCTACAACCTCTTATATCGCAGTATATTTATACTCAATAATATTGACTATAGTATGTAGTTCCTGGCTATATTTATACACAGTAACATCATTTGTAGTTATCCAACATATTCTTGGTTGTTATTATACTATAGGTATTGTTTTTAAGCTCTGTTATTCACAGTAACATAAGTTTTGTTCCTAACAGTATACAATACGACATATGGACACCAAAGGACTATTTTTGCCCTTGGAGTAGTAAAATGTTAATTTCCCTTTTTATTTTTCAGGAAATCATCGATTACCGTCATAAACGCCTGCAAAATTATAACATACATTATTACTGATAGTAACACATTTCATAAGTCAATCACCCTGTTAGAAAAATAAAACATAACTTTTACAGTATATTTCTTCTCAGTAGCTGATTTTCTTTTCACCTATACCTTTTACAGTATATAGCTTCAGAGCAGCCTGTTTTACTTATTGTCAGTATGTTCTACAGTATGTATCTCTCCACACCAGCATGTTTTACTTATTTACTAGAACTTTTACAATATATTTCTTCTCAGTAACGGATTTTCTTGTTACCTGTACGTTTTATAGTTTATATCTCCACACCAGCCTGTTTCACTTATTGTCAGTATGTTCTACAGTATATCTCTCCACAGTAGCCCGTTTTATTTATTGTCAGTACAAGTTGTACATTATATATATATTTCTAGTTTTCACTATGATAGTAAAGTTTCTGGTTATATCAATACACACAGTACAGTCAAGCATATTTCATCACAGAAACTTTTATGGCTATTGTACAATAACATGTGTTAGTATACTCGCTAATGCAATGTTATTTTTAATATTTTAAGTATTTTTCTGCCGTATATACTCACATGTCAACTTTCTTATGCTAAAGATTTAGATCAACAATATAACCTTGGTTACGTTCACACGTCTACTGTATTTGCCAGTTTATAAGACGACCGTAGAATTTTTTTGGGGGCGAATTAAATGTATTTCTTTGAGGTTCGATGTATAGGACGATCTCAATGTGCAATAAATGCCTTGATTATTTGTAACTAGCATGCAAGATAAATAACTTCTATTTATGAATAATCGAGACAAATGATACAATGATAAACATGTTATTGTAACGCAGAGGTGCCACGATGTAAACGCACTTGAAAAATATTGCAAACAAAAGTAAAATGAACAGCATAGTTTCAGTTAAACATACTGTTAACCAGAGAGCTCTTACTAAACCATTTCTTTGAACCTGTGTATAAGACGTGGAGCATTATCAGGAATTGTAAGAGTGAAAAGTATCGCTTATACACTGGAAAATATAGTAGTCTTCAAATTGCTATGCACCCAACTGAATGTTTATGAATATTTGCTCGTTGATTTACTTTAATAGTTAACTGAAAATTGCTAAACAGCCTTATTAACATGAAGTGTGTACTCAAACTATTAACTAATTCAGTTAGTTGTTTCATATCAGTTCACCTTTACTTTGTGAATTACCTTAAAAGTACATATTAACGTTTTCAGTGGTGGATTACACTATGTAACAAAATCTTTACTTTTTCTTGTTACTGGGCAGAAAGTGTTATTTCCCAGTTGCTTATGCTAAAGTAAATGGAAAAGACCTATTTTTCTCTTCAAACTTTGCTTTTTGTGATCTAGGTAATGAAATTTTCAAATTTACCCATTTTCCAGAACATTCTAGGTAGATTCAGTGCTGAGAAGCTAATAGAGAATTTTCTCGAACTTACAAGAACTTTCTAGAAAGTTGTAGAAGCCTCAAAGCTGTGCTGCCCTATAACAGGTATTAATAAGTATCCGTCTCTTCCCCTGGCTCATTCGGTACACCTCAAAGAGGAATACAACAGCGCCAATACCTTGCTACAAGCCTTGAAGTATGATGAGTATAGCTGTGAGGTCATCGGAGACTTCAAAATGGTAGCATTCCTAATGGGTCTCCGAGGAGGCTTTACCGAGTTTCCCTGTTATCTTTGCCTTTGGGACAGCAGGGACACCACAGAACACTACAACAAGAAGCACTGGCCACAACGGACCGAGTTCTCTGTGGGAAGGCACAATATCAAGTGTGAGCCACTAGTGGACTTCCAGAAGGTGTTGGTCCCACCACTGTACATAAAATTGGGTCTTATAGAACAATTTGTCACAGCGCTTGATAAGGAGTCTGCAGCCTTCAAGTACCTCCGAGACTTCTTTCCTAAGCTGTCTGAGGCAAAGGTCAAAGCTGGTGTTTTTGTTGGGCCACAAATAAAGAAGATCCTGGAGTGCACAGAATTCCATAATAAGCTTAGTAGGAAGGAAAAAAGCTTGAGGCAGCTTTGTCGCAGTGGTTCGGGGCTTCTTGGGCAATCACAAGGACAAATATTATGTGAACTGGCTAAGGCTGTCGTAAAGAACAACAGTAAAACGGGCTGCATAATGTCCCTGAAAGTCCATATCCTTGACGCTTATCTTGATAAATTCAAAAACATGGGAGTACACTCAAAGGAGCAAGGCGAGCTCTTTCACCAAGATATACTGGACTTTGAACGCCCCTACCAACATGATGGGAGACTATATTTGGGGACTGATACGTGAAAGTGATTTACATTACAGTCGCAAATCTCGAAAAACTAGTCACTTCTGAACATTTTTGTATAATTTAGTATAAATATATGTAAATCTATTTCATTTATTTAAATGACTATTTCATTTAAATAAGTGATTTTAATTTTAGATGTGTACACTGCTTCTAGTGTATTAACTTACATCATAACTAATTGTTGCATGGTGTGCAATATTTTACAATAATTACTGATTTTCTTTTCGTATCTGAATTTTAAAGTTAAAAAATTCCTTCGCCTGCAACCAATAAGTATAATGTACTAAAACTATTGATTTACATAGAATTAGTTTAATATCAATCTTCAAGGGTTAAGAACGGAAGCGATAATAAGTAAAAATAGCTCAAGAAATGGAATTATTATAGGGATTTGTTTCAGTACGTTAAATATTTATTATAATTGTAAATGTATGTCAACATTTACCTGGATTTGATTCGTTGTTAATATTTGATCTGTATTATACAGAGGATAAAATACATTTTGTAAGAGGGACCTGTATTTGCTGACGCTAATATATATACACACATACATATATGTATTTGACTCACAGCAAACTCCCAGCTATTAACAATAGGGTTGCGAGTATACCTGTAGCTGGAGGATCATGTCAGAGCTTTTTTCGAAGAAAGATGAATGCTCATACTGAAAAATTACGAAACGACGTAGAACCAAAAAAACAACAACAATATTTTGAACAATTGCATTTTCACAAATAGGAAAAAAACTCGCACAGCGAAGCATTTAAGACAATATTGGTCTCTAAAATAGCACTCCAACGTTTCCATAAACAAAGGAAACACAATAATAAAGCCGAAAGATCATTGTAACGAAGACGGACATACTTTCCAGTACCATTAACAAATTAATAAACTATAACTTAAAACTGATGAAGGCTCATAACCTAAATGTTCACAAATTTCCAGATACATCTAGAAACAAACGACCATTTTCATAAGAGAAATGACCAATGAAACTATAATTACGGTAACACTATTAGGCCTGTCAAGCTCTAGTACAGCTCCAGTAAACCTTTGTGTTTTTGTTTCCTAAAACCTAGTCATAGAAATTAACATACACGTACAACAGAGGGACTATGAGACATTTTACAAAGTATGTAGTCTGATATTTATGTTGCTATTCTTCAGATAAACTTATTAGAATAGAAATTATAGTATTAGATTATATTGAAATCATTGCTAGGTTAAGTAGAATGAACAATGAAGGACATAGTTACAAGAGCAGCAAGGTACTTGATACATCGTCATTATAAATGTGTTTAAATCATTGTAGTGACGGCTATATGTAAAAACAACCGAAATGAATCAACGTTTGCGGCAACTTGTAGTCTTGAAAATATATTACAATCAAAACAGCAGGATAATTCACTAAATTATTGAATGAATATCAGTCTTTACTAGGTATTATAGTTATTGTTAATGAACGTAATGAAAATAAATGAACATTTTAAGAGCTTATTTCAGTAATAACTTTTAAAATATGTTATACAACAAAAAGCGGTTTCAAAAAAATATAAGTAAACTAAGCCAAATGTAGAGGAATCTGGTTTACTAGTATTCTTCAATGTACACTGACTGATATCTTTAGTGGATTTTCATATAATATAGAACTACATTTCAATAAAATAATAACCTGGACACAGCACAACTTTGACAATGAACTATGGAGAGTTCTGTATACCTTAGAACTAGTGGATCTAGTATGCTTGGAATAGATGTGTCTTAGACGTTTTATATGTATATAGATCGCCTAAGGCACAGCTATCATACTTGTATTACAGCCTGTAATAATAATCTTAAGGCCACTGGTAAACACAGAATAGATATCACACAGAAAAACATCACATCGATTCCAAATGACAGATCCTGTCACTAATGGTAGCTTGCCAGCTCCATATTCTTTGCGACAAATCTATGATTTCATTGAAACCCATAAACCTGCCACCAAATTACAAGTAGGCAAAACATGAAGATTTAATTGTGGTGGTACTTTTCTTCAACCACTAACATAGGCTATACATGCAGTTCAAGAGTACAAATAAACTACCATCTCCCAGTGAGCAGCACCAATCTGTAAGGCATCTTCTTACGAAACTTGGATCTTTATGTTTCTTCTCAGGAAGATAAACAAAACTACCAATACACCCACATTGTTCACAGAATCATGTTCTGGAAAGCTGAAAAGATTACTGCTTTGTCAAACTAGCATTAAACTATTATCATGTTTTTAATTAAATACTCTAATGCAGTTGTTTCTTCAAATATTTCCAATTCAGTGCCGAGAAACCATAAGCTAAAAATAATACTTATTTTCCAAAAAATATATCCTTTACTCTACAATTGCTCCTAATTTCTCAATCACTACTGTAACCTAAACCCAACTTACAGATCATCAAACTCAAACTCCAGTTAAGGAAAAAACAGTAACCATAAAAAAAGTAAGCAAACTTAGCCACAGAATCGGATCCCTTGGATTTAGAGGCAAATAATGAAAAACAAATTACCAATGTTGTGGACCGTCTTTGCTACTATCTTGAAACGCCACCTGCAATAGTACATACGAAAATATTCAAAAATCTACAAAGAGGTTTGCTATCAATAAAAGAATGCAAATAGAATTATTAGATTTTCAAAAGTTTACAAATTTTCAGGCAAACTACTTTAAACATCTATCTCTGATGCTGACTTGCTCTAAATTCAGGTTTCACCTAAGACATTGATTGGATAAAATAACTGATGCCTGGGCAGAGAAATTGTGGTTTTATATCCATCCTCCCTTTCCCAACAAATTCTTCATTGTTCGGTTATCTCACGCCACAAATGGGACAAACAGAAATTCTTTACATTTACAAGTATACTGGATTTTCACACAAAGATCTATAACTGAAACCGATATATAAGTCAAAGCAAAACAAATGTAAGTTTCAACTTCTTCCTTTCTCTTTGACAATATTGATGACAACTTGGTTGATTATAATTAGAACTATTCATAGTCTGAAAAACTAAGTGACGCTCTAAACATTTTGCGTACGTGGCTGGGCACCTGGTGAACAGTTATGTAAAGAAACAACTTTTTATTTTTCTTTGTAATGAGTTTGGTGATTATCTCAAGTCTCAAAATGCTAATGCTTTATACGAAGAATGTAGACTATTAGGAAACGTTAAATACCATAAGAAGCTGTGTTTTAACCATATATTTTTTAACGTCACAAAAATAAATGGTTCGACTGAACTCCCTCCTACGAACATTCGTGAACATACTTGAGTTTGTTTAGAATAAGTTAAGGATGTGCTATATTGTTTAAGATTCCGATAAGGTTTGAAAAAATATTTTTGGGGGGTTTGGAAGGGGTACTTATAATAACTTTAGGGCCACCTATATAATATAAAAACAAACTTTTAGAATTTAAATATTTGACATTCGTGGGTCCGAGATTTCATATTTTGCATCCCGCTACTGTTAAAAACAAAACAAAATCGCCCTCCGCATTTGTAGACGTGGTGTGTTATAAACGTGATGGTAAACTACCGCTATTCGATTAAACTATCTCAAAAATTGTTGGTGTTGACAAACAGCATTGTATTTTTATTTCAGTTTTGAATAGTAGTTAACTTCATTCTTATTTATATTGCAGTGTAATATTTATATCACAAACAAGGCGAAAAAACTCCAGGTTTTTATCACCTTATATTCTCGCCAACAAAGAAATAAATAAAAGTCTAACTGTTTTTCCTCTAGTCTATCACTTCAAATTCAAGTAATGCAAATGTCATTCAAGCAACTTTGCTTGAAAATTACCAAATAGTAAATAAAATGTTTGATATGTCTATAGTCACTGTAAAGCCAGCATGGACTATTTCTTAAGTAATAAGAAACAGAGTAAGTCATAACAAAGCAAAGTTTATATTTCAAATCACACAAGCATTGGTGTTGAATCCAGATCTTCCAACAGGATAGAGAAGTAACTAAAATTCAAATTCGACGATTTTTTTTTTTTTTTTTTTGAATTTCGCACAAAGCTACTCGAGGGCTATCTGTGCTAGCCGTCCCTATTTTAGCAGTGTAAGACTAGAGGGAAGGCAGCTAGTCATCACCACCCACCGCCAACTCTTGGGCTACTCTTTTACCAACGAATAGTGGGATTGACCGTCACATTATAACGTCCCCATGGCTGGGAGGGCGAGCATGTTTAGCGCGAACCCGCGACCCTCGGATTACGAGTCGCACGCCTTACGCGCTTGGCCATGCCGGGCCTCGACGAAATGAAAGATACCGTACTTCGTGGAGGGAAATTTTTTCGCACAGGGGGCACTGCTACTGAATTCAACACTGACAAACCTACATATAACTTTACCAAGTTTAGAAGTTGATTAGTCAGTTAACAACCGATGTAAATCCTGCGAATAATTTTGTGGCAACTGTGTCTTACTCACGACCAAAAATAGGTGGACTTGTACATGGTGAGATTTCAGTGAACATAAAAAATAATAACATTCCAAACATCTCATAAATCGCTCACTGAGAACGGTACTGGGGTCTCGAAATTTTGGTAAAATATTACATGAACCCACAATAGGTCCTATAGGTTGTCTCAGTAAATTTCAGAAACAGCTCAGCACTGTTGTGGTGTAAATCAAACTAAACATTTTTCTTCAATTAAAATATACCAATAGCTATTATTATCAGGATGATCATAAATTAGTTGAAAATCAAAAGTTTGCGACTTCTTACACTCCAAAGTATTAAAAGAGATCAGGAAGTTTTGGGTGGAAGATTCTCGCAGAAATGTTCGAGGGTAAGAGTCCTTTTCATACTTGAGAAAATAAGTCAAAACAGTATAATTGCTTTTAAAGCTACTAGACCATTACTAAAAAACTGTCATACCCCAAAACCCGATGCTTGCGTATGTAAAGGTCAGTGACGTTAGAAACTGGAAGTCCGAGACACTTCCTCACTTGTTCTAGGTTTTTAGGCCTAACACTCGCCCTTTAAACGGAATGTTTACTTACGTTGAAGAGATGTTTTGTATTTACAAAACAACTAAAAGTTTCAAGTATGAAAAAAATAAAATAAAAAGTACTCCTAAGTGAAACGGTGTTGTATATGAACAAATAAAAATTAGTAAAAAATACACATCAACAATATACATAGAACAATATACAGGGTGTTCGGAAAATCACTGTGCACTTGTATATTTATTAACAGACATGTTTCAATATAGAATACAGGAGGTAAATATGAATGACAATTATAAACAATGTTGAAAGTGACCCCTATTGGCATCAATACAGGTCTGGATCCTTCTTATTTTGTTTCTAAACACCGCTATCAGTTGCTGGCTTGAAATAGACTGAATAAAATATGATCACAAAACTGCACAGTGACTTTCCGAACACCCTGTATATAGAAGCACCTGAGAAATGTGTATAGCAATAGAAGAAAGGCATGTTTCAACAAATTTGTGTTAACTGAAGTTGATAATTTTACAAAACAAAAGTGACAAATAGTACCGTGCACTCTTTTAAAAATGATAATAAGATAATATGTAAAAACTTACCATTAGGAACATCACTAGTTTTATTAAACATACAGTAGTACAGAGAACATTTCAAGAAATGATGAAACATGTTTAATTACCTTTAAATAAAAACAACATATTAATGGTATTTAAATTTCTGATTTGTCCTTATTAAACTTTTAAAAGACTCAACAGAAAAACTGGAGAGATACGGTTTTAAAATCCATGCAGATGTATGTGGTGGAGAAGGAAATCACAGGAAATGTTTTAACATATCTCATCCAAACCACAAACAACACACAAGATGAAAAAAATATCTTAGGAGATGCCTTCAAAACAGAGCAATATATATTATGTTTGTATCATATTTTCACCAAATTTGGTGTAAATAATAACAACAAGCTGTTCCTTTGATAACAATTTGGAAAGAATATTTCTCTTGAGCTTGTTGTACAATAAGTATTCTTACTAAAAACGTGACTAGTTTTCAAAACCTAAACATATTTATAAATCTAAAACTCGCAGTACCTACTTTTAATTCAAACATAAAGTTGAAACAGTGGAAAAAATAATAAAATGTATCTACCATGTCTTTGAACACAAAACAAATAAACAGTCATCATGAGAAAATCTCAAACTACATTTTTGTAATAATGAAAAGAATAATAATCAAAAAATGATTCCTTATTTATTACTGTAAGATAGTCATTGAAAGTGGTTATCTGAATTTAGCCAAATATTCTAATGCAGTCAGTACAGGTGACTAACCATAAACATCAGTTTTTTTATTTACAAGTATATAAATCTGATATGAATTTGTTAGCATATGTAAAAATTTATCCTGTAATTTGTAAACATTTTCTTATCTTAGATCAAACAATACAAGTAGATAGGAAATGATATTGAACAGTTTTTAAACTATATGATTTTTATTTTAAATGTAAATTTTATTTTTTGTTGTTTTGTTCACCATAAAGCTCACAATGGGCTACCTGCATACTCTCCACTGAGGGCAAGTGAACCCCCACATTTCAGTGTTGTAAGCCCTAAAACATGCTGCTGACCAATAAAAGAGCATAAATTACTTGACATTAGGTGCTTAATGAATTGTTATTTTCCAAATAATCTTCAAGAAAGATGTGATATTGTATAAGTACTTTAAAATATTATATTCATTAATAAAATGATGTTTCATAAGAAAACATAAAAATATATATTAAAATAACAGATATGCTTAAGATTAAATTTTATTATCATTGTAACATAACTTCTTATAAACTTTCTTCCAATTTGTTCATATATCTACAATTTTTACAGTTGATCATTAATTTATTTGCATAGTGTCTTAAAATTCCTATATGTTTATGGATATTATGTTCTTTACGTACTCAGGATTTTAATTATTTAAAGGAATGATAAAATAAATATAAAACTGATATCCATTATTTAATACACAAAAAGTGTTAATGTTTTTTTTAGTTTTACTGTGTAACTGAATATTTTATCTATTTTCTTCAATTTAATTTAAAATCATTAGTTAAAACATGTTTTGATTACACACACAAGTTGTTTTCTAAGTTAGAGCTACAGATGAGTGGAAGAAAAGCTTATTTTAAACTATCAATCTTTCATGCAACTACCTGTTTGATGTAATTTCAGTATGGTGCATATGCCTGGATACATGTATATAAACTTAAAAAAAAGAACTAATTACAGTTAGTGTTATCTGCTAACTTCATCAAGGATATGAAGGTACTAATTATCTCACCAACAAGTGGAACTACATATCAGTATGTACTTGAGAAACATATTATTTCACTGTTGTTTTAGCTCTTCATCATTCTGACTGATAATAATTAAATTTAACACCAATCTACAAATAAATAATCTGAAATTTATTTTAACATAATTTAAGATAGCTTATTTAAAAAACTAGTTATATTGGTGACCTAGTTGATTTTTTTAGTGTTACTTGAAGTAAATAGCTTACTCTGATGGGAAGTTATTATCATTTAGAATTGTTCTAATTTGAACTGAAATCAGAATGCTTGGAATGCTTAATTATTTAATAATGTACTTATTTTAATAGTATGAATATAGTTTAAAGCATAAACTATAGCATGACGAAGATCTCTAATGCACAACAGTGTCTAGTAATATTTACTAAACAGAATAAAAAACAAAGTTACATGACATGACACACATTAATATGAAGTAACATTATATCCTGAGAGCTTTTCATCTACTTCAGTTGGCTATTGACTCACTCATCCTTAAATTCAATCCTAGTACATTTAACATGAGCCTTGACATTCAATATTTGGGTCAGCCAAGTGTATTAAGCAAAATTCTTTACATTTGAGATTATATGGTAACATACTTAATTTTAACTAAAGCACAGTTAAATAACATGAACAACAAGGAACCCTTTGGTTCTGCAAGACTCTTATTACACATCCAATCTTGGGAATAGTAAAAAATTTAAACCAACCTTTTACCATTCAGAAAATAATCAATTCTCTCTTATAAACTTCTGTAAAGTGCTTATCATTACCACTGCTGGTGGAAACTCATTCCATATGTCAAAATGGCTGGTGAAAAAAGGGCTTTGAAACTTTGGATAGTTCATTCTAGTGTCTCAAGTAAAATTCTTGAAATTCACAAAATATCCCAGTTTTATAATAAAGGTATCAAACTGTTGGTCACATTGAATCATGAATGTAATTGGCCTACTTAACTTGCTCATTATTGTAACACTTACTCTTCTGCTGCCAAACTCTCTAAAACCTTTCATCTATGGATAGTGAGAAACCTAAGTCTACACAGGCCTGGATGTGGAGAGTTAAGGCAGTACACATAATTAATACACTCCTTGCAGTAATGTAATGTATTTTAATACTATTTAATGAAAAAACAAGAGAACTTCCACATTTCACACATTATTCACAAAAATATGTCTATAATGTTTCAAAGTAATACTACCACTTAAAGGTATTATATTTGAAAATGTATTCTTTATTAAATAAATTCATACATGAAGTAGCCTATTTTAAGATGATTCAAATGAAGTGAATAAATAAAGATTTCTTGAGTGTATTATTGGACTATTTTTGCTTATTTGTTTTGTGTTTATCACCAAAAAGGGTGTTTGAAAATATTTAAAAAGAAATGTCATGCTAATATACTTGGAAATACTGTAAAAAGGTTTGATAAATTTAAAGCAAATTAAATAAAAGCTAAATAATTTTGAAATCAAGGGCAAGAGCTAAACTGTTCTGCTGTTTTGTTTCTAATCATCCTATGAAAAGCTTAAGAGACTGATTAACTGAAACACTATGATCCTTTTCTTTCTTAACAATTTTCAAGTTATTCTCATTAAAATTATATTTAAAATCCAAATTGTGATCACTCATATGTGTTACTCTAAAATTAATATTATTAAATGCCATCAGCAGTTTGGTCTCCCAATGCACTAAATAATCTCAATCCTTTAATTCACAAAGCAGCAATATCCTCCTCTCAGCCTACAACACTCAAGATTTTAATATCATAAGTTAATTTAAGGAGTTTATTGATATATCCTTAATCTACATTCTACATCATTGATATAAATCAAAAAAGAGCAAAGTCTTAACACTAAGCCTTAATGTATCTCACTTTTGTGTGTTTTCTTATAGCAAAGCCACAATGGGCGGCTGAGTCCATAAAGTATCTCACTTTTGGCATTATTCCACTTTGTTTGATATTCATTTATAAAAAAAAAACTTCAATTTTCTTCTATCTAGGTAGTTTTTGATCCAACTTATCCTCCACATCCAGAGATAATGTTTTTCAACAAGCTCCTTATGTGGCACCTCGTAAATGCATTTTGAAAAGAAATAAAATAACCAAGGCGAGAAGGCTGACATCAAACATAACAATGGTTGGTTGGTTGATTTGGTGTTTTAAGGCACAAAGCAGCTAGACTATATGTGCGAAACATCCAGTAAAAAGTTAAAGTAAAATTATGAAATTTATAAAAGAAATTTAAGGTAAAATAAAACAAAGTAAAATGCATAAAACCTATTTTACATCTAGTTCACAGCATTAAGAGAAAATCTACAGTAATACAAGTTGTAAAGGGCTTTCTGTAACATAATTGTAATTATCATAACTCATCACGAAGACTAACAGGTAAGTTCAAAAACCACCATCAGTCCCCTGATGTTGGCCTTTCCAGTCCTGGTTCCGAGTTATGACATTATGCCCATTTTCAGAAAGTAAAGTAGTAAAAGTTTCAAAAGACTTGCAGCAAAATTTTAATAATAACTTGCCAGAATGACAAACAGGTAGTTCGAACAGCAGCGTTACTCACCTGAAGTTGGCCTGCCCAGTCCTGGTTTCAAGTTATTTGACTTTACGGCCATTTTCTTATTTCAAATTCAACTAGATGGGCTGTGATTCTTAAAAGGGAATCTCATTAAAAAGGGTATAATGTATAAATTAAAAATCTTAAATAGCATAAAAAAGATTGACAGCCTTTAAAAAACGAAAAACATTTCCAAAGTGGACAGTGTCACCATCACCAATAACACTGTCTAACGTTATGGACAAACCTTGGGACAGAATATGGTGAAAATGGCACCATCGTTAAGAGTCATAACGACAGCAAGAAAGTAAAATGTGGTTTACTGTAATTCAAGTATCACACAGACTACACAATGGTACATCAGTTCCAGATAAAAGGAAACGATGAGTTAAAAAACTGTGACCAATTTGTAGTCTAGTTAGAACAACTTCCTCTTTCTGATCCTTACAGAAGCAAGATGGCCAAAGTCCAATATAAGGTTTCATTCGAGAAAGCTTGTTGTCACGTTGCTCATTTCAAGTTGACTGCCAACTGATATGGAGCCGAGCCTTGAACACAGGATCATAGTTGATGTATGGAACAGGTACAGCAGTGATAGTGTCAGAGCAGATATATTTTGTTCCTGCATTGGTGAGGTCATTCCCATGAATACCAACATGGCCCAGTATCCAGAAAACCTGGATAGAAGTAGATGTTAAAGATGATTGGGCCAGTTGGTTTTGAATATCGGTGAGAAGAGGGTGTGAACTAACATGAAGTGATTCCAGGGCCAGTAAAGAACTAAGCGAGTCAGTATAAATAGTGCAGTTTGAATACTGCTTAGCTTCTATGTGATCCACGGCAAGAGAAATGGTATACAGTTCAGCAGTGAACACAGAAGCTGTAGAGGGGATTCTGTGCACAACCACCAAACCATGACTGAGCCCACACAGTTATATGATTTAATGTGACTTGTCTTTAAGTCATCTGAGAAGAACAGACACTCCCGATTGGAAATACTGTCTGTTATTTGCTGGACATCTTTCAAACCATCCTTCTATTCCTATTTATACAGAGACAAAGTCCTTGATGATGAATGGGGTCCAGCATCTTTAAGGCTGAAGCCCTGGCAGAGCCATAGACTAGTGATCTGTCGTTCAGTTTTGAATGAATAAGAGCACAAGATATCTTTAGCATAGGACGTTGACCCGCTCCTCCAGTGGTGAAAGTGAGGGCACGGAGGATGTTCAGTACTCTTGTACATATGACCAGTAGCTGCTTGATGTGTGGTGTAAAGGTGAGCTTACGGTCAAAGATATGCCCCAAGAACTGTCTCAGGGACCACAGGCAGCACAACTTCGCTGATACGGAGTTCAGGATCAGGGTGAATACCCCATCGGCAGCAAAAGTGCATGCAAATGGTTTTAAAGAGAGAGAAGTTAAAGCCATATGCCATGGTCTAGTAAATGATTGAGGGCAGTCTGTAGCTGCTGCTTAATATACCTCATGTTTGATGACTGACAGGAGATGTGAAAGTCAACAATATACAGCCTGTTTGCAACAGTAAGAGAAAGTTGTTCAATGATGGCATTAATCTTTATAAAAAAGTGTGACACTCAAAATACAGCCCTAGGGACTCCAAGCTCCTGTAGAAAAGAAGGGGAAAGTGTTGAACCCACAAGAACTTGGAATCTCCTGTCCATTAAAATTTTTTTATAAAATGGGGCAAATGGCCACGTAACCCATATATATGGAGGTCTCGAAAAATGCCATACCTACAAGTTGTATCATAGCCTTCTCAATGTTAAAGAATACTGATACAAGATGTTGTCATTTGAAAAAGGCTTCTTTGATGGATGTTTCAACCCACACTGGGTGGGTGAGAGAAGGTTGTTTGATTTGAGGAACCAAACAGGATGAGCATCCTAAGTTCTTACAGAGACAGCTCACCAAAGCAATTGGACAGTAGTTTGAAGGAAACTTGGGATTCTTCCCAAGCTTAGAGAAAGGTAGGACAATAGCCTGGCACCAGGAATCAGGTAAAACATTCTCCTGCCAGATTTGGTTAAAAACAACAGAAAAATAGTGAGAGAAGCAGGAGATAGATGGCACAGCATTTCATAGTGTACATCATCAGGTCCAACTGATTAACTGCCATAATCAGTGAAGGGCCAGTTTAAGTTCCATCAGGGTAAATGGATGATTATAGTCATAGAGACAATCAGCTTGAAAGGACAGAGGTGTTTGTTCTGCCTGAGTCTTGATGGCAAAGAAGCAGAAATGCTAGATACCCACCAAAAGCTTATATCTAGAGTATCAGCGATGCTCTCATGTCAGTTACTTCCTGGCCATCAGAGAGCAATATCAAGAGGGGGACAGAATTATACTGCCCACTGACCTTTCGAATCTTGTCCCATATGACTTTAGAACTGGTGGTAGAAGATATGCTGGTTGTGAACTTAATTGAAGATTCCTTCTGACTTTTATGTCTTACCCACTGAGCATGTGCATGGGCCTGCTGGAAAGTGATGTAGTGAGAGACTGCGGGATATCTACAAAAAGTATCCCAGGCCTGTTTTTGGGTCTTCAGTGCCATGTGGCAGGCAAGATTCTACCATGGACGAGGATAACGTGGAAAACACTGAGCAGCTGCTTGTATAATACAGTCAGTTACCACTGTCACACAGTTGTCTATTGATGGCTTTCAGAAGATGGAAGGATCAAGTTCTGCAATAGCAGTGAAAGAGGGCCAGTTTGTTTGATCCAGCTTACACCGGGGCACGTGGGTCGGGTAGTACTGACCATGGCCAATCTCTCTCAAAATTATAGGAAAATGATCACTGCTTCATGGAGTATTGTCAACCCTCCATGAAAAATGAAAGAATAGTGAAGGGGAGCCAATTGAGAGGTCAATAGCAGTAAAGGACTGACAAGGTGCATGAAAATAAGTAGAAGAATCAGTATTGAAAAGAGAAAGGTTGTGATCAGAGAGCATATACTTTATGGAGCAATCTCTCCTATCAACATCAGCACTTCCCCAGAGTGGATGATGTCCATTAAAGTCCTGTGGGATTAAAAAGGGAGAAGGCAACTATTCAATGAGAGCATCAAGCTCTGATTGATCATAGGTTTCTCCAGGTGACAGGTAGAGAGAATAAATAGTAATAGTACAACCCAAGAAAACACAGATGGCTATGGCCTCCAAGGGTGTGTTGAGTGGCTAAAACAGGGTGGGCACATTCTGATCTGTTAACAGTGCCACCCTTACATGCACTCGTCCATCACACAGCATGTCATTTCTGTACAAAGAAAACTGCCAAAAGATGACTTTTCAGAAATGTTTTTTGTAAGGAGAGACATTCAGGATGGTAGGAAGCAATCAGTGTTTTGATGCCATCCAGGTTAGAATGTAAACCTCAACAGTTCCATTGTATCAAAGTGGCTATTTTTATTTTGTGTAGGTGAATTGGGTAGAGAATCCTTCTGTTTATGACCACGTCTTTTTTCTTTACTGTCTTTATTCGAGGGAGGTTGATCAACTTCCACGGATCCTGCCCTAGGTCGATTGAGCAGGCCTTTGCTGTTGAAAGAGGTTTCCAATAACTGAGGACATGAACAAATGATCATTTTGCATCATGGGGTGAGAGAAAATGTATCCAAGGGAATACCTGTATCCAAAACCAAAGGAAAGGGGTTCTTGGGATTTCCTGGAATGTATGGAAGGGACAAAGATGGGTGTTGAAGTTGATTCATCAACTTTTTTAACCATGGAGGTAAAAAGACTTCATTGGTTTTGAAAACAATTCTTTTGGAAGCACAGAGAGATCCATCTACACTCCCACCATAGTAGTGGAATGGAGTGGAGCAGCATACATCTGAGATGAATTGGTGGACAGCAACTTTTGAGCCTCAGGATAAGTAACGTTATGAATTGATTTCAAATGCTGCACCTCTTTTTCTTCCAACCATTAAGGACAAGAACAATAGTAGGATGGGTGAGAGTCATTGGAATTGATGCAGTGAGGGTCCATTTCACACTCAAAGGTATCATGGTCCTTGCCACTGCAACAAGCACACATCAAGGAACTGTGACATGATGTCTTTGAGTGACAGAACCGCTGAAACTGGAAAGATCGGAGAGGGTTTGGAATGTATGGCTGTACTTTGCAATTAAGATAACATGCCTTGATGGTGGCAGGCAGACATGGTGACGTAAATGTGAGAATGAGGGCATTGGTCGGCATCATAATTCCATCTTTGTGAGTGGATATATGCCTCACTGCAGAACCTCCTTGGGTGGAGAAACCAGCAAGAATCTCTGACTCTGGGATGTTCTTCAAATCCCTCTCAACAATAACACCTTGTGATGAATTCAAAGTAGCATGGTGTGTAACCTCAATAGGTATATCCCAAATTGCTTTTGAATGCAAGAGGAATTCACTGTGTTGAGATGTGGATGTTTCCACCAATATGTCACCGGATCAAAGCTTCTTCACTGACTTTGGAGAGCCAGCAAGTCCCTCTCGTCCCTTCTGAATGAAAAAGGGAAACATTTGCCCTTAAGATTTGTCTGAAAATGAATGCAATATAAGAAAATGAGGTACAACACATGGTGAGGATTGCTGCTCAGAATCTTCAATACCTGGTTGTTTATCTATAGACTGGTTTTTCACTATTTTATTAAGATTTTTAATTGGAGTGTCCATAATAAAAAAAAGGAAAATTTTGGTGCACACTGACCCAACCCACCATGAAGCCCTATGAGGGGATGCACTATAATGTCAAACAAGAACACTGCAGCAATGCAAGTGTTTTGTGAGCACTATACCCAAACACCAGCATCAGATACAATGTCCACAACACCTGTTCAGAATATTTAACGCTGGTACTTGGCTGACCCTTGCCTAAGTGAACCAACCGACTGATCAAAGGGGGCCACCCCAAGGCTGCCCGTCTACAGACACACACGTGGGTGGATGTTTAGATCCCAGAAGAGGTAAAGTGAAAGAACAGTACCTTCCCTGGGAGGTTCCCTGACCACATACAGGAATCCACACTGAGGGGAACATAACAAACCTGAAAAATCTATGTGAATAAGCTTGTCACCCTATTCTAATTGTGCTGAAAAGTGATGAGAAATTCACAGTAAATAATGTTATTGCTGTCTTCTAGAAATCGTGATTCCATCAATGGTATACAGGATTAAAGAAAGTTCTTTCCTAAAGAGATCACAGTTAAATGACTTGTGTGAAGTGTGGACCATAAGATGTCTATTTAAATGTTCACCATGAATAGACTTGTTTACAGAAATATGTCAACTGATTTGTATTTTACTTGTGTGGATGAGTTGATGCTGCCATAAACTTCCACTCTGTCAAAGTTTTTTTCTCAAGATTGGCACTACCTCAGGAGGGACACTGTCCTCCCAATGTTAATGACATCATCAGTTAAGTAAAGGCAAATAATACACTAAAACTGCAATACTAGGTTAATTTTTATTTACCCCAGTGATTACTGATAAACTCAGACATGCTTTCCCAGAGGATGGACTTTTACTCCTTCATGCTGCTAAATGAGAAAGTACTCTAATCTGAAAAAATTTCCTCATACTTTGTAATTTTTGGTCAGACCAATTTCCATGGTATACATACATAAGTTAGTTTTTCTTTCAGTAGGTAATGAAGGCAGACAGGTTTAGCTTTCTAACTGATAAAGACAGAACTGGTTATTAGGATTCTACTTTATAACTGAGTTATGTAAACCTTCTTCAAGAAAAAATGTTTTGGATTTTGCATTTTTAAATAAAGTGTTGTGTGACCCTTTAGCTGAGAATCAATTACTAAATTTTCTGATTATTATTATTTATTTTGCAAACCCTTTTACCACATTTTTAGAATTCGATAATACTGACAAAATGCTAAGGAAAATAAATACTTAATATTAAGTCATTAGATGAACATGATTTCCAAATACAACCCAAATCATATGTAACAGATGAACTTAAAATTTTATTGTGTTTGAATAACTTTGTTTTCAGTCACTGGATCCTCTCACATCTGGCTTATTAGTCTCATATTCATCAGGAACAACACACTTTCTCTGTAGAATCATCATTTTCAACTGTTTTTGACCAAATGTTCATGTACTTACAGAGCCTATGTAATGTTTCTTCATAATGTAACACAGACTGATCCTCCTTGAAAACTCTATGTACACGAATTATTTTTGGTATCACAACCTCTTTTTAAACAGTAAGAAAACAAAAATTTCACACATTCATCTTGATAACTGTATATTTAGGTTTATTAGCTATACTCTCTTCCTGTAAAAACTGTTTAAAGACAAGTTTCAGGTTTTATCACAGGAAATTATTCTAAATTTCACTGGAATGTTGCTTTTCCTTGACACAATGAAGTCATGGTTTTGTCTAAGAGGACTTTGAAAACCATATTGAAATCCAATGTAGAAAGCATTTTCTAAAATAAAGTAAAATTATTCCTGTTTATTATTTAAAGTTAGTGTACGATAATAAAATATGAAAGTGAACAACAATGAAATAGGTCTGGCATTTTCTGGAGTTACATATAAAGTTAAATTCATGTTAGACATTCACATTCACAAAAACATTAAAAGAGTAAAATGGAGGCATTAAACATAAAAAAAATCACAGAAATTCAGTAAGTGAACTTATCAGGTGCTACTTCATTCATTTTTTTAGTTACTCTAATCTGAGCTCTAACAGACATCAATTTATCTTCAACACTTCCATAGTTTTACTAAAAATAGCAATGTAGTCATTCTTCATGAATATATGGTGGCCAAGCAAATTTTTTTCCAAATTTACTCCCAATGACCTTCTAGGCAAAACTAAATATTTTTCAGACCTTCACAAACACATACGAGGTCTGTTCAAAAAATACGAGGACTGATGTCATAAAACAAAATGTACTTTATTTAGAAGTTACAGGTCTGGGACCCCTTCAAAGTACTCTCCTCCCCAATGCACACACTTATCCCCATGGTGTTTCCACTTATTGAAACAGTCCTGGTACACTTCTTTTGTAATGTCCTTTTGTAATTAATGCCTTAATCTCGGGAATCATCTCAAATCTTCTTCCTTTCAAGGATCTTTTGAGTTTGGGGAACAAGAAAAAATCACAAGGAGCAAGGTCAGGTGAGTAGGGGTGGGGAATAACAGTGATCGAGCATTTGGCCAAAAACTCACAAGTTCTGAGGGCTGAATTTTGCAGCAACACGGTGCATCTTCAATTTTTCGGTCAAAATCTCGTAACAAGATCCAACTGATATCCCACACTCTTTAGCAAGCTCCTTGACAGTCAGACGTCGATTTACCTGCACCAGGGTGTTGATTTTGTTGACGTGTGGGTCGTCAGTTGACGTGGAAGGACGTCCAGGACGCTCATCATCTTCAATGGACTGTCGACTATCCTTAAAACGTTCATGCCACTTGAAACATACCGTACGCTTCATAGCAACATCACCGTAAGTCGTGTTAAGCATAGCAAAAGTTTCAGTCACAGATTTTCCAAGTTTAACACAAAATTTAACAGCAAGTCATTGCTCCTTCAGGTCATTCATTCTGAAATCTGCCAAATGAAAAAATCACACTTCACTTAAAACCACATAGCTAATACACAAATGAAGATATCTGCAATCGGGAAATAGCGTCGTAATCAGCTGATCTGTGCGAACCTAGCGACACCAAGCGGATTCCCCTGGAACCAACTGGAGCCGCGCAATTCAAACAGTCCGTGTATTTTTTGAACAGCCCTCATATGATGACAATATTTAATTTTTTTCTCCTGACTCTGTTTAATGTACAATGTTTAACTTGTAATCTTGTTGCAAAATAATAAAAGATTCTGAACATAATTATAACAGAAAAGATATTTTAAATAATCACTTCACAACTTCATGGTAGAAAATAAAAGATTTGACTTCACCTCTCTTCAAGTATAATGTATTAATTAGATATCTCATCATCGGACAAAATAACATAGAATGAATGATAAAGGTTACGTTAAAGTAACAGAATGGTTTGAATATATGGGCATGTACTGAGATTTCGAAAGAAAGAGATTCTATACATATCCCTAATTTTTCCAAGAATTTTGGGAAGGTATTTCAACTCATTTTCAAATTTCTTGCCTTTTTCCAGGTTTGGCAACACTTGCAATACTGAAACCATAGGGTGATTGTAAATGAGTATAAATTAAAAAGTATTTGTGACGTACCAAAGACACACTGAGAGAGATATATCTTATTCACGATAGTTTGGACATGCTAAAGGATTTTCAAAAACTGTTACAGTCACTGTTCCACATGTGTTTCCATCATTTTTAAAAAATATATAAACCAATCCCTAAATGAAGCTACTATTCTAGCTCAAAGACATTTCATCAATAAGGAAAAGGAAAACAAATGTTACTAATTTACAAGAAAGTGATATAAGTATGCAACATAACATGGTTTTCAAACATTCTGTATCATGTCTACTTTTTCCTCAACAAACTTGTTTTATAAAGTGCCCCTGATGAAATTTTGTTTCTTTCCAGTGGGTAATCCTTAAATGCAACAATCATTCATCTATTCCATATTTAACTGAGACAGTCTATCCCTAAATCCTGTATGAAATTAGTTTGTAAGCATGTGAAAGTCAAACTGATTTGGACAAAACCAGTGACCTGTTTGCAGAATTTGCAAAAGGATGATAGAATGTTGTGACCCTCAAACATACAGTTCTGACATACAAATCTAAACTAAAGTAAGATGCAGTAAGAGAATTATAAAATTATAACCAAATATTGAGCTCAGAAGATGTGAAAGACCTATTTTATTACATAAGAAAATTAGGTCAATCCACACAGGCTCACATATATTTGTTAAACATGCGTATACCTGCTGGGAGTGAGGAATGAACACTGAAAATTCATCTCAGATTTCCTGAAAGAAAGAACAGTACCTAACCCAGGAGATTACACTGGTGTGGTAACAGGTGAAAAGTGCTGTAGAAAGAACAATTCACTCAGTAGTTATATTTCTCCTCACAAAAAACAGTAATGTGGAAGGAAGAAATCATTGGGCAAATATAAGACATGAACTCCTTGTGAACTAAAGCCAGAACTTCTGCAGCAAACATTGATGACTCTGAAACCTGGAAACTCATATCAGAACCATCATTGACTGCTGCAATAATTTCAACATCAACCACATTAAATTAAAAATCCATGTGAACAATTTAAAATTTTGTAAACATATTTCTAAAATAAACGAGTAGAAACAATAAAATTTCAAAACAAGAAGTTAAAACGGATGTAAATTTGTAATGAAACATAATAACAATTTTTGTACTTATACAGAGAGTAAGTTAACAGTCTAGACACTAGAATGCTACATGAAAGATGCAGGAAGCTAGTTATGCCAGTATAGATGGTACAATATGATGAAGTATAAAGACTGGTGAGATGTAGCAAAATTGCTAGTACTGTTTTGGAATCATATATTCTACTCTCACCCTTCTGACAGGTAATAAACTACATTAAAGTCAACAGAAAATAATGTTTTAAGTCAGAAAAATAAAATTGTCTTAACTAAAGTATAGCCTGTTGTTTTGAAATCTTAAACTTGTGTCTTCACATCCTGTTATCTTCAGAATGTGACACAAAGAAATAGAATCTTTATCCTATCAGTCTACTGTAAACTTTGATAAAGTCACCTATTACTCTTTTCTTATATATTAACTTGAGATGAGCAAGTATATGAATATAGACATGTTTGAGGTAGGTGACATACATCAGTCAGTATCATGTTTAGCACATTCACTCTAGAGATCACATTAACAAAGATCACAAGAAATTAATCACACATAAGTAATGTTCATATTTCATTCACAGCTGATCTATTTATCTGATGAACGTTCTTTATCAAAGTAAACAATGAAATTTGTTAATATTAAACTACTTAGATTTATATTAATCTCTATAATAAGGATTTATTATAGGCAACTGTATTAGGCAATGATTAGAATATACTATATGGTATCTTTATATAATGGATATTTATAATAGACCAGGCATGTAAAACAAACATGTTTTGAGTGAGTTGTAGTTGTTAAATAAGTAAATAGATGAAAAGTACAGCATATTAACTGTCTCAACAGATCTACACATAAGATATGTTACAACAGTTTAATTATATAATTTATTTTTCTGGGAAAAATAAAAGATTCTGTAACCTACTAAGAAATGCATTTCACCAATTTATTTCCATACATAGTATGTTCTTACATTACTAAAGTATGTTTAGGAACAAGTGACCAATTGTTTTCAACTTATCTTTACATTACTTTATAAAATTAAATAAAGTGAATACTTGGTCAGTGCTCATTCCTTGATGATACTTCCTCTATACTGGAAAAATAAACCAAATACAAGTAATATTGTTGATCATACAGTTCATCACCTGAACTACTTTAAAATACGATCTGTTCAACTGTCAACTAAATTATTTCACATTCAACAGTTCACTGCATGCTTAAGAATTTTTTCAATCTTTTTCAATGATATTGACAACCAAACTTATGTCAGGTGACCTGGATAAATGGCTACAAATACTTTTTTATTGGTACTATTGCAAGACAAAAATTTCTCAGAGGAGTAAACTTTTTAGCAGCCTTAATGTATGCTACCAAAAGACTTAATACAATGTAGGAAAATAACTTTCAATTTTAAGTAAAAGATACTTAATTCTACCACATTTAATGTTTTACGTTAAATATACACTTAATTATAGTTTTCATTGAGCTTCTGTTCTTGACTGTTACAATAACCAGATTTACTGAATTTGTACTCATTCTAAATGTCTACACTGCTGAGGCTGAAACTTATTTGTTTCAGAGTAGAGAAGACCAAAACTGAGTTTTGAATATGCTAATTGTGGCACTATTTTATTTATGAGTGTGGCATGCAAGATTAGATTTTCACTAGTTGCCTTTTTATAACAGTGAGGTTAGCAACATTTAAGCTTGTTTTGTCAACACTACAATACACAGATATTCATAAATTGTTATGTCATGACTTCTTTTAAATTAATTACTTAATTGGAATACAGTAAAATGTTCAATAAAAAACTCTTCACCAATCATTGGATACTTCTACAGTGCTTTACCTTAATTAACTAGTTGTAACTAGGTTCTTTTCACAAATGCATCACAGGGGTTGTCATAATAGAATTTGTGAAATAAAATGTAGTATTGTAAGTTTCAGGTCATAAAAATGATATAAAATCTTCAAAAAAACTAAACATCAACTCACAGAAGTTTGGGTAAATCATTAGGCAAATTAAATATTCCAAATGTTACTCAATTCTGTGAAGACAGAAAGTTCAACTAAAAACAAATCTGTCAGTATTTTTCTAAGGTGATATTTACCATCATGTCTCCTTAGATGTCAGAAAAACTTTATCCTTAAACTAAACTCCTACCAATTCTGTAATCAGTATCAATAACATAGATATTAAATAAAAAAATGTGAGTTTACTTCAGATTTTTACACAAAGCTACATGGCCACCTGTGGACTATGAAGTGAAGGTAGCTAGTCAACAGTACCCAACGTTAACTCTTGGGCTATTTCAATCGAATATTAAAATTTAATTGTCTCTTGTAACATAACTACAGTCCAATGTGCAAAGCACATTTTATCAGTAAGATATGTACCACAGACACTAAGAATTACAGTAAGGAATGTTAACCACAAGAAACCTAAGGAACAAAGATCAGAAGAACCATTGCACTAATCATATTTTTCTAATCATTATGGATGACAATTTATCAATTACCTTTTCTATCTTTAAGCCAACTGTTAATTAACTGTTGATTTTTTTTCTTCAGTTCTGTGGAGGGATGTCACACATAGGTAGTCATCAACAGTGCCCAAAGCTAACTCTTGAGTTACTCCATTCAAATATTTAACTGTCACCTTTATAACATAATCACAGCCCAAAGTTCAGAAGACATTTTTTAAAGCAATGGAATATGAAGTCAGCTTGTAATTAGTTGGTAAAATTCATGACATTAATAAATTTAATCATAACTTTCATTAGTTGAGAATTTTATGTTACATGTGATGTAATTGATGCTCAGAGGTAATGAAAATACATTCATTAATCAGCTTAATTGTCTAGCTGTTCTTGCTTATAACCTTTGAAGAAAAAGTTATGACACTGGCTATCTTCCAGTCATTACAATTTTCTCCTATGTTTATATAAATACCTCTAGAACATTTCAGTTAAAATTCCCATCAACCTCAGTTTATAAGATATATTTTGGGCCCTTGCACCCCACGTCACATGCCTTCTATCAATTAAAGTTTGGGCAAAATTTCTATTTGTTTTGAGGTTCACTTTTCAAAATCTACTCTTATTGTTCGTACCTATACCTCTCTTCCACCTTACCTTCACCTATCCTACTACTAACATAATTACAACTGCAATTTCTTTGACATAATAAATCTTTACATCACCAACTTATACCTTTAAACTTTTTTATGTAGCAGTGGAAATGTGAAGCAAGTTTTGATTTAGAACTTTATGAAAATTAAAACAAAATGAAAATCAGAAACTAAAAAGACAAATATTCATTTTGTGGTAAATTCACATTAAACTTTGACAAACTTTATTCAGAGCTGAAGAGTCAGTGATATTCTCAAAATATTGTATTACAGCTTATATATTAATAAGCTGTAAAACATCACATTGAAATTTTGTCTTTCAGTTGCTTTCACATAATAAAAGGATCAACTGTTTTATCAAATTTCAGATACTCTACAAATGTGTGTGTGTGTAATTTCAAAAATACCCAAAGGATACTTCCGTAGATGAAAAGAATGAAACCCGAAAACTCAAAGATGGAAACCATATCACTTTTGATCCATGTATCCTTTTTGCCCATTTGTGTAAAGTGCAAGAAATCCAGGCAGAAAATGAGGGGAGCACATCCAAGTGTGAGAGAATGTGGTAGGAAAGTAATCCTAACCAGAGAAAAATATAGTAACTCAACTGCACAATACAAAATGTGTGTAAACAAGAATGCATCCTACGGTATAGAGTGGCTAGAGTGCAGAAGACTGTACTTGGTAAGTCAGTTACATCCCAAAACTTTCTTGCATGGTACTGACATTTATGTGAGGGTAGGATAAGAATCATACCATCTTTACCTCAATCCTTAGAACCAGTGAACTGAGAACAACTCTGATTCCTGAATATGACACAAGGTTAGCACTAGGCTACTGATCGTGGAATGTGCCATCTGGTATCCAAAGAAAGTCTATCACATGAAATCAACTCCCACGACTGTGAAATAGGTTGGAACCATCCAAGAGGCAAAAACATTCAGGCAATATGAGAATGAGGGAATGTTAAGGATAGAATCAGAACAATTCCATATATCCCTGTTTTGACCCATAACACAGATGAAGAAAATGAGAGAAAAAGATAAACAATCCAAAACCTATGTGAGGACTTATGGTGATTAGTTCACTCTAAATCTAAAACCAGCTTGTGGGGTGTCAACATCCATGCGAGGGTCAGATGAAGGCTTGCAATCAAAGGGATGAACTGCATTTTGGTGTCTCATTTCACTGTAATGTTAATCACAGATCAAAGAATATTATGTCATCTACACTGGCAGAACACTACAGCCCAACTATGAACTGAATAATCATAGTCATCTTATATGGAACCTATCCAGCAGGGTGCCTCCATGGTTGACCACTCAATGGCTTGGAACTGATAAGTGGTAAGGACTCTCATACTCCACTAGAAGTAAGGGGGGCTGAGACTGTATTGGAGAACCCTGAGGAACATTGACATCCAAGAGTGCAACAGGTAATCACAAAACTGTATTTTGAAAAGCAGAGCATACTGATTTATTTAATCCAGGCATGGCAGAGATAGGCAGTTATCCCCTTCTGCTTTACTCATGTAGTCTATGGGTGGTGTGGTTCAAGACAGGCCAAATAATGAAGCAAATATCACATGGTTTATCACTTACAAGCCATCTTGTAAAACACCCCATCTGAAAGGAGAGAATGTGAAGCCATGGAAAGTGCCAGACAACATAGCATACAGTGTGGATTTAGTGTTAAAGTATACCTGGTCAGGTACCACTTGCCACAAAGTGGGATTCGTGTATTGAAAGTATAAAGAATGAGCCTGTGGAAGAAAAAGCATTAATGAAGACTTACCCATTGTCTGTCATACTTAGGTCTGAAGAACAATCAAAGGTGGAAGGTGAAAATCAGAAGGAGCTAAAACTGCAATATGATATAAATATCGGGAGATGAATGTATCAAGGTTGGTTCACATGCCCAATTACAGGATTTCTTCCAAAGGCCAATGAAGACAAGAAGTGAGGAAAATGGTGAGGTATTGGATTAGACAAGAGGTAACACAGAAAAAAGTAATGTGGGAATGAGACAAGGAGGAATAAGCATACTGGATTAAGCAACAAAACCAATTATGAGAGTAAAAGGAAAGAGAACTCTGGACAAAGACTTTCCATGAGATAAAGAGACAAGAATGGGAATCATGGAAGGAAGTATTCTATGCAATATAACAACAAAGGGCACACAGTCAAATATCTGTAGTTTCCCAATTGACAAGTGTTCATAACAGTTATAGCTTCTAAACATTATAGTATACTAACTAGAAATCAACAATATGAAATCTGCCTATTAAGACATTAATATATGAATATTATGCAAGGTTCTCAAAAGTTCAGCTGGCAATAACATTTTACTTACTCACATAGGGGTCATTCCTTGCCAAATCATCTAGATTTTGGAAAATTTTCCAGGTGACCCCTTCAGAATGCCTTAAAAAAATTCACATGTGCTCATCTACCAATATAATGAAAAATTGCCAAAGATTAGATCAATATCTCTAATAGTTTCTGATTTACAGCCTTGTGAAATTTGATTAATTTTTTGTTATTTTTGACAAATTCATTTTCAAGCAACTTTGGTTGCTTAAAGCTGCAGGAGTAATGGTTGTAGAAGGCTGAAATTTGCTACACTGACTGAATTAATCTCACAGAATTCAAAAATGGTCTCAAACCAAGTTTATCTCTCTTAGGATTTTCATAGTGAGGCTGTAAAATCACCTGAAAACCCAAAATCATAAAAAACATTAGTTTATTTAATAAGCCATAGCTCTAAAACTTAATATGATACAAAGCTGAATTTTGTTTTCAAATTTCCTCTAACATATCAGTTGATAAATCAGCAATTGTTGTAATTAAAAGTCTATTAAATCTCCTGTAAAAAAATTTAGTTGCATGCAACCTTTTATGATTTAGCTACAAATAGCCCTACTTCAGGCCACAGTTTGACAATGTCACCAGTTATTCAGCCTTTTCAGATTTTTACCATATATTCTTACACCTCTGAATATGATCTACAAAAAAAAAATCAGGATGGTGTTCAACCTACTTTTTGAGTTATAATTTTTAAAGTATCCTCTGACTATACCTTGTTTACTTGAAAAAAACAACAACTTCAATTCAGATGTGTTACTGTGTGCAAATATATCCATACAATTTTGAACTAATTTATGAATCCAATTGAAATATTCTAATCAGCCTTTACCATATATTCTTACATTTCTGAACATGATCTTCAAAAAAATCAAGGTTGTGAAAAATAATAAATTATAAAATTTAAGTGTCTCTGATATGTACCATTAGGCAAAAGGCTACATTCAGGGCATTCAGTTCTTTCTTGTCAATGAGGAATCAGTTCTGCAGAATTGTGTAGAGTTTGATCTTCTTGAGCACTATGAAAAATGCAAAACTGTGGCAGGTATTAGGTCACATCATAGCTTTATTCTCCACTCTACCAACAAATTGTATATTAGAAGGCTATCAGATGATGACGTGTACACAGTTGTAACTGTTGGTAGTAACAGTGAAAGTGATGCTGCAGTAGCTCAAATAGTGTCTAATGATAGCAATGACAATTATCAGCCAGGGAAATATGTGGCATGCATATACAATCATGAATGGTATGTGGGAAACAGAAAAGATAGATCAGATGAACATTCCGATGTGTTGGTGTCATTTATGAAAAAATCAAGAAACGAACTGTTCTCATGGCCTGCAAGGTCACGTAAGGATGAAAGCTGGATTCCATTCCAACATATTCTTTGTCTGATAAGTGCACCTACTGTGCAAGGCAGTAGTGCTTGCCACTATATTCTAAGTCAAAATGATCTCAACATAATAAAACTCGAATTTCAGAAATGTATTCAAGCTGTCTGAACAAAGCAATGTTTATTTGATGTTGTTAAGGCTAATTTATCGCCAAAGCAGTGTTTGAAACACTTCATTGTCACGATTATTGCAGTTTGGTGTGATTATAATCTTTCTCAGTTATCCCCTGTTGTTGCACTGTGGAATGAACACTTTGACCCTCACCTAAACATGTAAGGTTTACAACATTGATGTTTTGGATACTAAAATTTTTATTTGGAGATTCAGTTATTTACAAAGTCATAGTCTGCCATTAATTTATTACAGTTTAATATTTTGTAAAATCTGTATTTTTAAAATAAATCTCTTAATTTTTAAAATTTTGGTATTAATGGTATTCAAAGCATTATAGTACATGGACAATGTTATCAAAATGTGTGTTTAATACACATCTTAGTCACTGTAAAATCAATGGCTTTTATGGTTAATTTCACATACAATGGGGTGACAATAAACAAGGAATGTTACAAACTAAAAGAAAGGCTTAACTAACAACTTAAAATAGAAAACAAAACCTGATAATCTGATTTTCACACATAAAAGCTGAAGATGTGGAACATTAAAATACAAGTTATTACTAGTTAGCAATGGGAAACTATGCCTAAATCTTGGTAAAATATTCTTTAAATTACATGTTTCATTGAAACAGATAAAAATTCATTATATTTTTTACCACAGACTACCTAAAACAACCCTTTTTTCTTATATTAATCCCTTAACTTATTAAAATACCCATCCAATCTTTTCCGAAACACCTTCAATTTGCAACTTTTACCACACATTAAGGCAAACTATTACATTTGCTGACCATCCCATTAACAAAGTAACAATATTTTAACTAGATCAAGTTATGTCCAAGTTTTCCATATATTACATCTTATTGTGACCTTTTAACCATCTGGATGTAACTTTTAAAAATGCCATATACAGATTTAAAGATTTCAAAAGTAACAATTTTAAATAACTCAACTATGTTCCATTAATTCCTTTTCCTATTCAGCAAAAAACTGTCAAAAGAGATCAAAAGATTGTGAGAAGTTAGAAAAGATTCTTCTCTAGTAAAACCACATTGACTGGTCAACAAAATTTTACAATTTGTTAAACTAGTTTGCAAAGTATTTTCATCATAATTTATTTGCCATCAGATTTAAGACCAGTAGACTTAAAATCACTGGGACAATTTCTATTGCCTAACTTAGAAAAAAATAGTAATATCAGTCAACTTCAATTCTCTGGTACCTATCAAATATTCAAGGGCAAGAAACAGTAGAAAATGGCACAAACACCTGATCCTTCATTTCCTTTAAAACTCAATGGAAAAAACTGTCCAGCCTATGAGTTTGATACTATTACACTTTAAAAGAAACAAACCTACTAGAAAATACAGTATATTATTATTAGTATTTCAGTACTAGTTCATATATGATGAAATATTTTGTGAAGTTAATTGAATATTAACTTAACAGTCACGGTATTATTAATTTTGATATTTGTGCAGAGACAAATTTTAATACTAATAAATATTTAAAGGCAATCCCTCTGAAAAACCATGAACAACTAGCACCCTAAAGACAGTTAGCCACAGGATAACCATGGCTGGAAACTTTTAAAGAAATTCACACTGGTTTGATGAAACTTGAAATATATTTCTTCTGGTTTTTTGTGATAAATTTTGGAACCAACCTGAATCAGATGCATAGATATAAATTCACAGGACACAAGAACAAGAATTATAGTTAGTATTATAAATTATAAAAAAACTGCCATTATTATGCACCACTTTACGTGTAAGTCTGGATCATGCCTACATTTATTATTTCAAAACAAAATGCACAGTTAACATATAATAATAATTATTTTTATCAAGACAAACGTTATTGTAACTGGGTTTATGTTATGCTAATAACATAACATCATGTAATATTATTACATGATTCACACAAAAGTTTAATAATTTTTTGACATCAAAATTAGTTATATAAACTTGGTAATCATTTAACATTCATCAGTCACAAAGTATTGCCTTACAAAACAAATAAACATTAAATGTTTCTGTATGAAACTGAATTTCAAAACATTATATTAATGAGTTGGCCTCCAAAATATATTAATATGAATGCCACCATAACACATGTAAAAAAATACAATTTTAATAATATTTATGTTTTAACTTCAGTCAAGATAATCTAAGAGTAAAAACAATCAAGGGTAACTGTAGTAGTTTGTTCTCCAAAAGATGCTTTCTTCCTTAAACACAGCCATATTCACCAGAAATATCTAAATGATGGCAAAATTCTAAAATATTTTATCCTTCAATTCCAAACAAAAATTCATGTATACATAATACACTAATAGTTCAATATTTCGTCATGAACTTGCTCTTTAAAATCTCTTTAACTTTTAATTTTGTTATATAAAATGTATTATAAACTTTACAACACATACTTCCTTAGTTCCTTTAAACTACAGGAAAGGATCTTTGAACAAGGGAAAACAACTTGATGATACAGACATTTGTTTATGCTATATTTTTATTTGTATCATATTATTGTATCAAACCTATGAAATATAATGACTAATTAATTATCATCACCTGCTATAAAATAAAAAGGAGGGGGGAGAAAAATACATAATTTAATGACTTTTATTATCCTTCTATCAAATAAACCTGACTGCAGATTTTATCAGTTTCTTAATCTCTGCTGCAAAGCACGAATATTTGACTACAACTATAACAATTAACATTACGAAACACACACTGGTAACACTAACATGGGCAATGACGCGAGAAATATAATATATAAATACCTTTAATAAACTGCTCAGCAGTAGTGCTAAATGTTTCATAATTTTGAATAACTGTTTCAGTGTTTAACACTACCTTTTTATTTATTAGTTGAAAACAATCAATATCTGTCTGTAACAATTACATCATGTTTTAGTTTATGTACATTTATTTTCAAACCTGTAATCGTTGTTGAGCCTGTAGAATTATATAATTTCAAATAGTTAGTATTGCCATCTGGCCAAACTGAGTCGATACATATATTGTTCGAAGACTTATAAGCCTTCATTGTATAAACTAATACAAACATAATGGGCGACATAGTAAGTCAATGTACAAAACTTAAAAGATTTGCTTCCCTCCGTTCTGTGAGATGCGAGAGAGGGCTTGTTATGCATATCGCAATGTAGCTGACAGTTAAGAATAAGAAAAGCACTATACCTGTACATACTTAAATTTACCACACTTGGATCTTAACAACCATGTCGATGAACGAATTACACATTTAAGCCAATTCAAGTTTAATACATCATTACGTTTCATTTACAACACAGTATGTATATTAACAGTCGACCAATTTCTTGACATAACCAAGTCTGCAGTATCGTTACAGGTTAGGATTGTTCGTGTTTTTCTTATGGCAAAGCTTCTTCGGGTTATTTGTTGTGTCTACCGAGGGAAAATGAGCCCCCGATTTTAGAGTTGTAAATCTGGAGATTTACCGCAGCCTCAACTGGGATTATAGGACAGGTATTTATCTGTCCTAATCAAAGACACCTCTTTAATTGCTGTATCGATTTCATTCCAAAACAGAAAAAATAGCATCCGGTTCGTTTATGTCAGTGGTTCCCAACCAGGGGTGCGAGATAACATTTCAGTTTATTTTTGTTTATATTAAGGATACTGTCCTATATATTCAAAAATTACTGTGAGGGATGCGAGAACATATTAAAATTTTTTAGAGGTGCGGGGCATAAAAAAAGGTTGGGAACCACTGGTTTATGTCAATCTCTCAGTTGTGTACAGCAGTAGTTCAATTTTTATAACGAATAAGATAAAATAGAAAACGGTTGAAATCCGGTAAAATAGATGGCTTAAACAAAATTTATAATAGGGAAAATGTTGAAAAAGGAGATATATTTGACTGTATTTATTAATAATATTTTGTTTAATAAAGGTATTTAACTCTTTTATGAGGCAGTTTTTGTTTAACATTTTATTAAAATAGTAGATTTAATGAAGTAGAAGCCTCATAATGGCGAGAAACCCACTTGAAGTTAAAATGTATCTCAGGACGGCTGGTATTGGTAGTAACACTTATACAAAAATAAAGCAGAGAACAGTGTTAACCTGAAGGTGACCTAAGAAGGTCGAAACGTTGTTCTCTGCTTTATGAGTAAAAGTATTAATACTAATACCAGTCGCCCTAAAGTAAAAGTCTGTACGGTAACATATTATCGAAGGTTGGATAGTAAATTGTTTTCTTAGAGTGGGTCTTGCTGTATTTAACCATGCACAATTTTAACGATATTTTTAAACTTTGCATTGATGTTATACTCGTACATTATTTGAAAACAAATAATACTGAGACCTCACTAGTGACATCGTTTGGCATTATGCAATATTACAATTTTACAAATGAAGTTTTATATATATCCATATTTTTAAAATAAGGCTTTATTTTATTTTCAATTTATAAGTATTATCGCGCACAGATGTTTGTAAATATGCATAAATGTATCCATATATTCTGTTACCCAAATCATACAATTTTCTTTAAAGAAAAATATTCTATAATCAACCACAAAACATATAATTTCCAACAGTTACCTCACCACTTGGATACTGTCCAAGATTTAGTGTTTCCTCAACAGGCACAATGCTTTCCTTTACCCAAAAATTCAAAGATTAAATACATAAATCCTGTTTAATGCAATCAAAGTTGAAGTTGTACTTTATTTTTCCAACACTAAGGAAAATAGTTCTGAAGTTACCTATTACAAAATAAGAAATTTTTGATGGAATGTAATAATTATAATAAGAATCAAATGTATTCGGCTTTTATTTTGAGCTACTGACCAATTGGAGAATAGCAGCAAGCAGTAATCGATGCCTACAAATATTGTTTATTGCAGATACATAATGTTCTGTGTTTGTAGCTTAAGTGTATTATTCAAGAACCGCATCTGTTTGTCTCTCTTTTCTTATAGCAAAGCTATATTGGGCTATCTGCCGTATCCACCGGGGTATTTTAGAGTTCTAAATATGAAAACTTATCGCTATCACAGCAGGGGACAACATTAAAGGAAATACACAACAAGAGATGATGGATCCGTAAAATGCTCGCTATTTATCCCTTTTGTTTTACTCTCCAGTGACTCAGAAACAAATAGTAAGATTAATTGCACATTGTAACATGCCCTCTGATAAAAGAACGAGTACATTTGTTTAGACAGCGATTCGAACCAACGACTGTCAGATTGGGAGTTACATGTCTTAACCCACGGCCGTGCCGGGTCGTTTGACTCATGCCATCGAAGTTAAGGTTATTCTGATTTCCACACTAATAGACCAGGATTGTTCTTTTCACCCGTTAAAAATAGTTTTCAATTCCAAATTTTGATCGAATTTAGATGAAAATGTATGATATGATTTTCACGGTTACTTAACACGATTGTTAATGTTATCATCATGTATTGCTAAACAATGGGCTATCTGGACTCTAACTAGAGCGTGAACCGCACCCATAAGGTTAGTGTTATAAATCCAGATTTAGAAAATCGTTGGCTTTGATCAAAATTTCTTATTCTTAAATCGTATCAAAACTATTTTTGTGATAATATTTATTTCGCGTAAAGCCGTATGAGGGCTTCCAAATGTCGTGGTTCTGCATTTTTAAATGCCACACTTTGTTAATTTCTTTGTGCTTGGACGGAACCGTCAAGGATGATCCCCAAATACTGCAGATATTACGGAATTATCACAAATATTATATACTGGTTAACCACCAACTGCTGAAAAAAGAATTATATATAATGACTTTTCACGATTCTCGAGAAACGAGCTGAAGTTGAATATTTTTTAATATTTTGAATATGTTCCATAGATGGCAGCACAAACTCACCAATACAATTAAACATTGAAAAGCATTTTTGAATTTTTCGTAGAAGATAGTGCATGATAAGCCAAAATAAATAATGAATTTTTAGTAAGAGCTACCTTTATCAAGTCAAAGACTAAACTTCTTGTAGTATATTAACTTTAGTTTGTTATGAATATTATGAAATTTCCAGCATTTTGCAATATTTTTCCACAGATGGAAAGCGTTGATCCATCTAATGTACATGATAGAAATTTTGGCAACGATTAAGAAGTTGGAAGACAATTAATTCTTCTTAAAAATAAATTTGTCAATGGATTTCAATTAACAGAGGTTTCTCTAAATGAATTATAACAAAGAATAAACATACACTCAATTCCACTCAAACTTGTTAAAATAAAAATAACGTTTATCAAAAATCCAAAATTTTAAATTTAGCGGTACAAGAAAGAAGTTTCTTCTTAACCTTTAAAGCAGGTAAACTATCATAGACAAATCCAACTAATTGTTTTAGGTCTTATCCAAAATGTTAATGCCATTGACACAAAAAAGAAGTGAAGAATCAATGCAATTTCGAAGTAAACAAAAATTAAGCATTGGATAAAAGCGTTGAAAATGAGAGCCATTTTTAGTTTCAGTATAATTACATACTATCTAGCAATATCTAGCAAGATACGAGTTTTCTGAATGTTTTAATGCAAAAATATAATCGTTTCATTCGATGACATGCTATATTCATTCTTTCTGCAGAGTACAATAATTATTTATTTATTTTTTAGTATAAAAGTAAATTTATTATTTAAATGCGAATTATCTGACAGAAATGATGAATGAAGGAAAGGCATGTTGTTGAAATGTAGACAATTGAATGCTTACAAGAATGATTTATTCATAGTTCTAAAAACTGAAGCATTTTCTTTTTAATATTCTAGAGATTGATCCTAGAAGAATGAACACGAACAAAATATTGATTATATTCGCAACTGGGTTGCAGTGAAGAAGTAGGTTTACATGGAGAAGTAGCTCAAAAGTCTATTGACAGACCGAATGTGATAATGCTCCGTCAAACGATGAAATATAAACGAAACTATATGAACCCTAGAAGGATTTTTGCAATATTCCGAATTTGAGATATAAATAAGTATGTGGAAGAAAAACAATATCTATGAATAAATCAACATACTGTACATCGTATCGAAGCTATTAAAATATTCACAAAAAGGCGTTCATTAAAAGTTTTGCCTTTTTATGTTTAATAATAATATTTCAAAATATTTATTAATTCGTAAAATTAAACTTTTAGAATTGTGTTTGTGATACTTTTTTGTGAACAAGTTTCTAAGTTTAAATTGCTTTTTAAGCGTTATTTTAGGCGAAATAAATTAATATAAAATACACCTTTGTAAACGTTCTGGCGTATGATTACGAGTGTGTAAGTCTTTTTTCCAATAGTCAAGTACAGCTAGTTGTGTCTAGAGTGTGCGTGCGCGAACTTCTTTTTATTAGTATTTTATTTCTTATCTAGGTTAAATTTCTTTACTACTGTAAAGAAACTAAAGAGAGCCTTAAATGCAGGAATATGGATAGATAGATAGAGTATTTACTAGTTCAAAAATATTATTTAAGGATTATGAATAGTTTAAAAAATTCAATATAATATAAAAATGATAAAATTACGAATATACAAAATAGTTCTATAAATTTCTCAGTAATTTGGTAGAAACTATATAGTAAAGATCTTACGTACGTTAGTACTATATAAGTATATAAAATATCAACTAAAATTATCATTATGTGATGAGGTAAGAATAACAGTAAAAACAACATTTGATACTTGCGATAGCTATAAAGGAAGGAATTAATTACATTTTATAGTTCTGAAGCATATCTATTAAATTGTAGATCATCAACAGTCAATTCCACATAGTCAATGGTTTATTAATAATTTAAACAAAATGCTCTGTAGGCTACCTCACATCAACATATGGAAATATTACATAACCTCAAAAGAAATTACTTGCTAGATTTCAGATTTTACTTCTGAAAACCTACAGAAAATATATATCTTCAAGGGTACGTATACCTATACATATGCATATGGAAGTTAATTAATTCAGATTGCGGTTTCGTGGATGAAGGATAGCTTTTAGGGTTAATTATATATAGAAGATAATGCAGACAGACTTTTAATCTAACGACTAAGGTGAGTACAGTTTGAGTAAAATTTAGCCTTTAATTGAAAAGCATAGAGTACCTCATCTAGTGTGAAGATACTTGGAGTAGAGGATTCCGGTGTATTAATCTAACGTGTAATGTTCAACTGAGGTTTGACCTTTTGAAGCATTATATACAGTTACAAATCAGTACAGTATCAATCATAATATATGAAGTGTAAGATACTGCAGTGATAAGGCATTATCACTTTAATGCTAGCTTTCAGAATATCGTGTTATATCTAAAAAAGACTCATTTTTTGAAACAATGTCTGAAACGTTAGTACATCTGTATCTATTTTGGAATTGAGTAACCTAAAATGACATACAGAATGTTGAGGGTTCAATTCTATTGTAAAACACTCTGAATAACTCAATACAAAGGATACAAATTCTACAGTAGACATTCACCCTGGTTTATTTTAGTATATTTGCCTTACATTGATGATTTATTATTCTTACTGCATAACAGATATTTAAATTTATTAGAGAGCATTGATTGCAATGATAATTTGGTGGAATATAAGTGACAGGAGTAAAATCAACAGAATACACAAACAGCTATCGGGATCATTAATTGGGATAGTGTAGTTTTTCGCGCAGCATACATTAATTTAGTATCCAAAAAGAGAGTACAATATCCTTGATAATAGCAATAATGCACTACATAATTACTATCTAACCATCAGGATACTTTTACCATTACTCAATGAACCCTTTAGATCCATTTCCCACCTTATAAATAAACCATTCCTATTGATGTAAGGAGGGATGAAAGATCTTGAAGCTTTAAGTGCTAGTAAAGCGATCTAGTGATCATACAGAACAGGAGTACTCACATGTAGAGGTACCAGAAAAGGTTTGTATTGAAACTTCATTCGTTCAAATAGTGAGTATTTGTAGTGTTATATTATGTAACAAAATATAATATAATATAATGCATTACAATGGTAATGTAACGCATGTGTTTAGAGTGTGCGTGCGTGAACTTCTTTTTATTAGTATTTTATTTCTTACATATGCTAAATTTCTTTACTACTGTAAAGAAACTAAAGAGAATCTTAAATGCAGGAATATGGAATTAAATTCACGATTTCTCAACGAAAACAAGATGTAGGAGACAATAATGTTTTATATTCTTGTAAGCAATGAAGAAATACATCTTTTCAACAAAGGACTATACTGGTACAAGTATGTTGGCGATATAATTGCTGGATTCACATCTACGGAACACACACTTAGTTTTTTCAATCATGTTAACTCGATGCACCCGAACACTAAGTTCACCTGTGAACAGAAAAAATTAACCAGATAGCATTTCTTAACCTCGAGATCACAAGAACCGATACACAATTCAAAACAGAAATCCACAGAAAAATCACCCATACTGGATCATACATTCCCTGGGACTCAGCACATGAAACAAAATAAAAGCTCAACATATTAAGAAACCAAATAAGCACAACCACAAAGCTATGCTCACTCGATAAAATTTACGATAAAATCAACAAAATAAAACAACACTTCATCACCAACATCAACAAATTTCCTCAAAAAACTGTGGAAAAACTTATACGCACACACCTAGACCAACAACAATAAATCCCAAGATACAACAAACTATAAAACTTTATACTGCTGCATACCATATGTTTCCGACATCAGCGAAAAAAATAACTAACATTTGGAAAATACTTAAAACTCCACATTTCAGTAAACACCAAATGTATTCAAAAATCAGGTACAAAACTGAAGTCCATACAGCAGAAAAATAACCAATATTTGACAAAAACTAGCAACAAAACATGACATTCCAGTTAATACCAAATTTATTCAAAAACGAGGCACAGAACAAAGATCTATACTGTGTAAAACCTACACTGACAAACACAACACCAACATCATTTATAAAATACAATGTGATAACTGCCACGACTTCTATATTGGAGAAACAAATAAAAGATTAACTAAATTCAAAGAACACAAAGAAGTCACCTTCACACGTTTTTGAACACTGCAAATCAAATAAACACAACGTAACCATAGAAAACACTCAAATACTAAATAAAGAAACAAACATAGATAAAAGCAAAATTAAAGAAGCCTTACTTAAACAACAACTCAAGCCAAAAATAAACCAATACAAAGGAACACCTTTATATCTATATTGATAAATATATCCAACATCCAAGCACGCCCTCTACATTCCTACACTCAATTACACAACTGTCTTCAAACATGTGGTCAGCTACTGGTCAGTAACCCTTTCTTTCTTTGTGAACCTAACGATGACGGAAGAAGGTCAAAACGTTGTTCGCTCCTCTACTAGTGCTTTCTCTACTCATACCAGCCGTTTTTAAATATATAATGAAGTCCATGCCATGTAAAAACTACACTGACAAACACAACACTAACATAATTTATAAAATACAATGTAAAAACTGCCACGACTTCTGGGCCTGGCATGGCCAAGCGCGTAAGGCGTGCGACTCGTAATCCGAGGGTCGCGGGTTCGCGCTTGCGTCGCGCTAAACATGATCACCCTCCCAGCCGTGGGGGCGTATAATGTGACGGTCAATCCCACTATTCGTTGGTAAAAGAGAAGCCAAGAGTTGGCGGTGGGTGGTGATGACTAGCTGCCTTCCCTCTAGTCTTACATTGCTAAATTAGGGACGGCTAGCACAGATAGCTCTCGAGTAGCTTTGTGCGAAATTCCAAAAAACAACCAAACAAACAAGCCACGACTCCTAATATTTGAGAAACAAGGAGAAAAATGGAAACTAGGCTCAAAGAACAACAACAAAAAACACTTTCACACGTTTTTGAACACTGCAAATCAAATAAACACAACTGTAGAAAATACCAAAATATTAAGTAGGGAAAGAAATACAAACAAACGCAAAATCAAAGAAGCCCTACTTATACAGCAACTAAAACCAATATAAACCTATACTAATTAATAACCTATCATTCACCTGAAACGCCCCCTACAATTCCGTACCCGTTAATACTCTCGTCCCTACGACATGTGTCATAAACGGTCGCATTCAAACTCTCTCTTTCTTAAGATGACCAAGGAAGGTCGTAACGTTGTTCTCTCCTCAATAAATGTGTTAATACCCATATCAGGCATTCTGAGATACACTCTAGAATAGCATTTTTCAATCGTTTTGACATCAGAGGCTCCATAAATTGTCACAGGCTCCTGAAATGTAAGTACAGTGAAAAATAATTTCGATTTACCTACGAATATTGTTAGTGTTAGTTACTTGTTTATTTTCGTGAACGATGGTATTGACATCATGGTGATTGAGAAACACTACTATAGAAGACCAAATATGTTTCAAACGATATTGTTTTAAAGTGGCTATGAAATTCTTATCAATGCTATAAGCATTTATAGTAGTTTGGCCACAAATTTTGATTTTATTCCTTTAAGTCTCACACTCAATCCTTTTTTGGCCCCACCTTTATTCACACCCAAGGTGTTTTAATTGGATAAGTATTAGCAATAGCGTATATTTTATGTTCGTACTTTGTTTACCATAACACTTCTCTTACGTCTTGTACACTAGGCATTCAGTATGTTTTATTAAAGCAATACGGTTTCTAAACATTTTCCTCTGTACTTCTCCACAACCATATGTTCCACTCTACGTAAGGAGCTCCATGAATGACATTATGGTGGTTGTGATGGTGATGTGAATAATACAACAGCTTCTGCTTAACTTTTGGAATTAAAGAAATACAACATCGTTTCTACGTGAGTGGAATTTAGCGTGTGATTACTATTTAAACATTACCATGTGGTTTATGTTAACAAGAAAAATTTGGCACTACATGAATGCCTCCTGACTAACCTTCGAATGTTTAGAAGTATCTTCAAATTCCTGTCTAGGGACTGAATTTTCAAATGTTTAGAATTTTACTGGAATTCTTGTCTAGGGACTGAACCTTCGAATACTTGGAAATATTTTAGAATTCCTGTCCAAGAACTGAACCTACAAATGTTTAGAATTATCTTGGAATTCCTGTCTAGGGCTTGAGCCCTCGAATGTTTAGAACTATCTTGGAATTCCCGCCTAGGAACTGAACCTTTGAACACAGCACAGTACCACAGTCGATTTTCTCCACTTTTTTAGCTAGTTCTATTTGCGAAGTCCCCCCAGTGGCTCAGCAGTATGTCTGCGGACTTACAATGCTAAATCCGGGTTTCGATACTCGTGGTGGGTATAGCACAGATAGCCCATTGTGTAGCTTTGTGCTTAATTTAAAACAATAACAGTTGTATTTGCTAAAGAGGTACGCATGACCAGCTGGTTAGGGCGCTGGACTAGTAATCTGACAGTCGCGGGTTCAAATCCTCGTCACACCAAACATACTCTCCCTTTCAACCGTGGGAGTGCTATAACGTGACGATCAATTCTACTATTCGTTAGTACAAGAGCAGCCCAAGAGTTGGCAGTGTGTGATGATGACTAACTGTCTTCACTTTAATCTTACGCTGCAAAAGTATGGACGACTAGCGCAGCTAGACATCGTGTAGTTTTGCGCGAAATTCAGAAAGCAAACAAACGAACAAACAATTTGCTAAAACCTTATAATGATACTAAAACCAGGGGTAAAATAATATATACAGTCTAGAACAATTTATCTGGAATGAATATTACTTGCCAGTTATATTTGTTCCATTGTTTTAACAACAATTAAAATAATAAAATGTAACAAAACTAAAGCATAAACAAAACAGGAGAAATATAAATATTTAAATGACTTTAGGTTTCAGAAGGCAATAATAACTTCACATTTCTTTGTTGAAGCTTAAGCATAATCCAGTGACTAACGAATGTGGGATTTCAACCTGATAACTCATCGTTCGCGACTCATTTCAGTAAAAATGCTTTGAGAGCTTTGGAACTGTAAGAGCGTAATTATGGTGCAATCTCATTACTTGATTATAAGCCCAAGAGTTGTTATTACAAATATATATGTATGTATACTCCTTTTTATGTTTTAAGATTAGGCTAGTTGTAAAGGCGATAAAAGATAGGACACCAACAGAAAGATTATAGTTATCACAATCTGTCTCAACGACGATTTTTTTATTTAGATAGGCTTATATTATTTGATGATTTGCATATTTTTATTTTATAGTCACGCATGTACATATATTCTCCGAAAAGTTTCATATTAAGAATTCACATGAACAAATAGGTGCATCATATACAAATAGAGCAAAATTTAATATTGCAAAAATTTAAAACCTGTAAGAGACAGGTAGAAAAGCAGAGTTATTTGATCTTTATTAAAATTTTAATAAAAGTCAGGAATGAAGATAAAGCTATGAAGATAGACAAGTTAATCATGTTTACTTTTTAACATATGCCATTTGTTTTTACATTATAAAATAAAACTTGTTTATATATTTGTGAACTTACAATCTTCTTGAAGTTATTAATGTTTACCATGTTTCACAAATCAAATTTTGTTATATTGCTGTTTTAAGAACTCTTATAATGAAAACATCATCTGCGACTACTTTTATTCTAGAGATGTTTCAACAAACAAAGCTTATTAACCAGCTCTTACTTTAATGAGCTCTTTATGTGATCTGATTAAAGTTCACTTAATAACATTTATAAAACTTGGAGTCTGTGCATTGTTTACAATATTAAAAGTACATCTTTCGAAAATAATTGGCGTAAATAAAAGCTGAATTTTAGTTGTTATTTAAGTTATATTTTTAACACTTTTAGGAATGATTTCTTTCAGATATTAATATATTGAATTTGTTTTGGAATTTAGCACAAAGCAACTCGAGGGCTATCTGTGCTAACACTAACCTTAAAGAATCCAGATCCAGGAAGACCAAGTGTAGAATATACAGATCCCGTGATTGGAGACTTCGGTCAAACTTTCATGGGCATGGTAGTGACATATGCCCAAACAAGTGAATTTGGTAACATTTTTGTCTAATATTTACTGAATGTATATTCGAAACATTAATCATATGAGTTCAGAAACATAATACGGCTATACACACTAAAAATTGAAATTGTTAATTCAATATATGCCTAATTTTGTCCCTTACAGAAATCAACTCTGAAATAATAAACACACACAAATTGAGTATTATTTAAGTGTCATGTCTACAGACAAATAAGCAAAGTAAATAAATGTTTATTGGATACTATTTGCTATAGAGAAGAGCCCAGAGAGAACAAAATAAAAAGTTCAAGATAACTGTGTTTATAATACACATAGACAAGTGTTGGAGGTGTATGGTGCTAATTGCCTTCATTTATTCTACTACTGCTAAATTATGGATGGTTAGCACAGATGGTCATCGAGTACCTTTGCACAAAATTCAAACCAACCAAAAAAGCTTATTTAGCTAACTTTGCGATGCACATTTATTTCAACATTTATCAAAAACTGTGGACAAAGCGCCCTGATGACGTATGAGTATATGACGATCTTTGAAATTTGGTTTTGTGTTCAGAACAGTATGAGCATAGATACAATGTTTTACGCAAGTAGTTATTAAGCATAGCTACTGTTTTATGTGTTTTATATGTTAGTCTGTGTATTTTTAGGATACATGTACTTTCTTCTTTAGGTCAGTGGGAGGTAAGAACTCCGAAAAGTGAAAAATGGAATTCTCTATTAACTGAAAAGTCTTTCATACCTCACAACTATAAAATGGGATTTATATCTAGTGAGAAGTTTTATATGGTTCACAACTTCACAATGGAGAGCGACAGACCAGTTCTGCTTAATGCAACAGACAAATTGAGGTTTCATTCTTCTGCAAACCTTCCCTGGTGGAATACAACTCAAGGAAAGCAAAACACCTAATTCATTTTTTCAGTTTGAAATATGTCGGATGTCTTATTCCATATGGCTGGGTAAGGATAGTGATTATTGTTAGCTGGTTCTCCACTAGATAAAGCTATGAATTAAAATTTTGCTGACGATTGACGTAATATATATATAATTTAGCTACATTTCGAACAACTGCATTTTATCTGTCTTTATCAATAACCTTTATATTTAGCAAAGCTGTGTGTTTTATTTGACAACCGTGAGATAAACAGAGGTAGGGCAAAAAAGAACATCTGTAAGTTTCAAATTGTACCTATGTTACCTATTATAATTTATCTCGGACGAACTTTCAATTTATTATGTTACGTATTACGATTTGAAATAGCCTGAAACTGAGTTAAATTTTAATTTAGAAGATAATTGAATATCAAGATCTATCAACTTATGATATTTGCCAACAAGATTGATACACACTGTTTCCTTTCTTAATATTTTAATCTAAAACAATAAATTATAATACAATTTGTAATTATGGTTATTACAAATAATGATGTATATATACAAGTTTTACAAACATACAAACAATATTGAGTCTTCTATCTAGTCTGGAGCTGAACATTTTTTGGACAGTTCACGATGAGCGAATTAATTCTAATTTGGTGTAGATACATTTAACAAGAAGCTTGCTAGCTCTTCGCCGATCACACGTGAGTTTTTCACCGGTGAAGTTATCTAATGTTTTCAAAAGAAACAAATAAAAATATAAATACTTAATTGAAACAAACATCTATATTAAAATAAATATATAATAGTTAATCCGTCATGCCTAAACTCAAACGCTGGCAGATTTATTCATCGAATATCTGGATTTCACGAACACTATGTGCTATAAGAGTGAGTCGATTTGTCATGTGTCAGTTTTAGACATTGTGTTCTACAAGAACAATGTAACGGACTCTGGATGAAGGTTGTTATTTCCTTAGTGTAAAGATATACATTAACTATTTGCACTTAGTCAAAGACGAGAAATCGAAACCAGGATTTTACCATTATAATTCCGTAAACTTGTCACTAGCTCACCAGAAATTGTGAAATAGGGATAATATTGGAAGTCTTCATGAATAGTGCAGTCATAGCTGATATCACACAGCTTATTGATATGACAAGAACAACGCTTTCTCAGGTGATATCAACATGTACTGTAATGCTTTATTTGTTTGTTTTTGAATTTCGTACAAAGCTATACGAGGGCTATCTGTGCTAGCCGTCCCTAATTTAGCAGTGTAAGACTATAGGAAAGACAGCTAGTTATCAACATTCACTGCCGACTCTTGAACTACTCTTTTATCAACGAATAGTCGGATTGACCGTCACATTATAACACTCCCACGGATGAAAGGGCAAGCATTTTGATGTGACGGTGATACGAACCCGCGACCCTCAGATTACGAGCCGATCGCCTTAACCACCTGTCTATGCTGGGCCTGCTACAAAGAAATTATTGCAGCTAGAAACTAATAAATGGTATAAATGTACGTCAAGTTTCTTACATTCTAATGGATAAAACGTCAAATTCAAATAGAAAATGAGGAAAAAAAAAACATAGGTAAATTAGTTTGGCGCTGCGCCTACTATGATCCTGACCAGGGTATTTAGGTTACCATTCTCATTCATTTGTGTAATTTGAAACCAGGGTTTTAAAATACGGATCCTACGAGCCTTACAAAGGCATGGCAAATATTTAACTTGATTTTGTAAGTTACGCTGAAGAAAAACGTTTCTTTAACAGCTTAAAACAGACGACGATTCCTAAGAAAAGAGTGAAAAATTTCAAGATATATTCATTTTTTTCCATCACTGTATATCTCATTTTCTTCATTAACTTATGGCTATGTGTTCATTGACTTTTATCCAGAGATGTATATTTAATATTCTCTTTTGTTTCTTTACGTTTAAGTATTATTAGATTAGTTATGTGTTTAACTGAAGTAGTTGTTAAAAGTATTCATATGTAACTGAGATTGAAAGTAATTCCCAGCAATAATTTCTCCTGATACTTAATTGTGTAAAACAGTGTGCTGCGTTTATTATGTTTAGGTTATGCGACTGTTTAATGTCCCCTGCTGGTACAGTGATAAGTCTACGGATGTACAAAGCTAAAATTATGGGTTTGATTTCTCTCAGTGGACCCAACGGAAGCCTGATGTGGCTTTGCTATAAGAAAAAACACAGTTTAGAGCTTATATTAATCTAAAAATTACTTTTATGCACTGTTACTTGAACTGATAGTTTAAAGCGTTTCTCATTCTGTGTAATAATTGAGCATAGAAAGATGTACAGTGCAACTAAAAGTAACTCTAACGTGTGACTGTAAAATGGTGTATTGCTCTCTCGAAAAGTATCACCAAGATAACTTGAAGGTAATCCCTTTTATATAATGGTAATACAAAGTCGTGGTTACTGAATGTCTAAAGATGTGTATTATCCTTGTTCTAACTTCATATTGGTAGAACATGGTACATTATGTTTCTGTAATGGGCGTTTTTTTAACTTTTCGATTATACGTTTTTCCTAATTAGTGGGTCCGTAAACCTGTGTTACACTCCTTAATATAAAGTCCTCGATAGGCTTTAAATTTGTATATCAATTACTTTGTGATAGAGTTGTTTTAACTGATTATAATGTAAACTTGTGAACACTTAGTAATAGATAATTCTATCAACTGTGTATGTAATTCAATGCTTTGTGCTTGGTAATATGATATTTTTTTTACTGGTTGAGTAAGTCGTGCTCTGCCGTTTCTAATTTACTGGTTACTGGTAATATTTTATACCTTAACACCTGTGTTACAGGCTGTGTATAAGCGTTTGATAAAGGTTTTACTCTGATTTTGACAGAGTAATGGGATAATAAGATGTTGTGTTTACTGACTGCATAAATCTAGTCGTATGTAAAACAATTCATTTTTCACATCAAGTTATTTGGAAAGTTAAAGCTTTCCTTTGGAAGATCAATGGTAAGTTATACTGATTGTGGTATTGAGACGTTATAACACTCAATCTAAATTAAATAAAACATGATGTTGCTTTATAAAAGGCTGTTTGTCATATTTATCAAAGATAAAAACACAATATTCCGAATACCTTTGTAAGCTGCAAAAATTAATGGCATAATATAAGAACAATTTGCATGTACTAATGTAGTGGTATTGTCGTTTGAGACACCAGCCGTGGCGCTAAGGGCAATATTTTGTCACTTTATGTCTATCCAATGGAGAATTTCTGACAATTATACAGTAATGTGCCACCATGTCTAGATATTTGGGTTTGATCAGTGGGCGACATGTCCTTCCCTGGTTCGTATAACAAAATGTTAAATCTATAGAGTCAAAAAACAGCATTTCGAAGAAGAGAGCCTACAATGATCCCCATGATAGCTGAAAAAAAAACTGTTTAAGGTGGTAAAGGATTCCAAGTTACCTTCAAAAAGAAAACAATGGCTAAGAATGCCATACAAAGGAACTGTGATGCAGCTGAGCATATTTCCTGGTATTATTAAGAATATGACAAACAATTAAAAATTAATATCGGCTTTCATGCGGAAGGAGGTCTAAAAAACTGAAATTTTAGAAATCACTCCTGACTGTTAAACCTTCCTCATGCATCTTTGATCGAATTTTGTACCTTGGATCCGCCAGTATATTGTCTTGGAAGCTTACCTCTAGATACTCTGGTGAGCCCAAAGAAATACTGTCAAGCTGTGTGTTGTAAGATTCATTTGGTCGTCTTTCAAGTTATCTTCTTAACCTTGACTGCCAAGTATTTCAGCCTCTACGGCAGCTCCTATGCCGGGGTTTGTTCAGCAAAATTGAGTAATTTTTAAAACAAAGGAAACAAGCAACAAATACTATTTTTTCTCTAAGTAGGTCAAATGCATCAATGGTGCTGACATCTAGCGTTGAAGATAGGTATTATTGAGAACGAATTATCTCGTCTGCGGAACTGTTACCGATCGGCTTGGACGAGTTATCTCGTCTACGGCACTGAACAGGTTAAAATGGATGTCGTGGTTTTGCAAAATATTGTATTTACATTTACATTTTCATCAGACTGTCTTCGATCAGCACAATGCCTGGAACATCATTGTTATAAAGTCCTATAATTAGCATTACCTTTCTTCAATCTTTCTTTTCTCAAGGACATTGTTACTCTAACAAACAGTCCCAAGCCGTTATAAAACTTAACGCAATTATTGAATACATTCGTGATATTATGTTCATAATGATTTGTTTCAGAATCTTTAGTATTTTATGGATAGTTAAAATACCAAAAGTGTAATAATTATGTCCTGGTTGATGGCTGTGTAAGCTACCTTAGAAACCTTCGTATTATGGTTACTTGATATGAAAAATGAATTTAAAAAGATTAAGTATTAGATGTTACTGTATATGCTTATAGCACTGGTTGTATAAAGATGTAAACATAAGTTTTTGTCTTTTGTTCACAACTTTAGCAATTGTATTCAGACGCTTTTGTTTAGGACACTATGTTAACTACTAAGGACCTATGTTAACTACTAAGCTCATTTTGGAGTATATTACACCTCATTGTCGTGTCCAATCTAACTTCGTAGCAAATGAGTTTTATTGAATTATGCAATATCTTTATAACTGGCTTTGTAAAGATGCATATCATAGTGGTTGACCTACTACTTCCATTTCCTCGTTACTGACTCAAAATGCTATATGAACTACTTTTTCTTCAAAGTTAATAAACAAACAAATATGATTACCCGATTATCTAAATGTAATTTCGGAGAGTAAACCAACCTTTCTTGGGGAAAATATCATATGGTTCTATAATCTGAGGGTCGAGGGTTCGAATCACCGTCGTACCAAACATGTTCGCCCTTTCAGCCGTGGGGCGTTATAATGTTACGGTCAATCTTACTATTCGTTGGTAAAAGAGCAACCCAAGAGTTGACGGTGGGTGGTGATGACTAGCTGGCTTTTCTCTTGTCTTACACTGCTAAATTAGGAACGGCTAGCGCAGATAGCCCTCGAGTAGCTTTGTGCGAAATTCAAAAATAAACATACAAATATTTTAAGCCAAAAAATGCTAATGCTCCATCAGTGGAATATAGGCTAAGAGAAAAATGTTAAATACTATAAGAAGCTGCGTTATAACCTTATAAGCATAATTTTACATCACAAAATAGTGGTTGTTTTCGAACCCGCTCTATTTGCGTATGTGCGTGATTATAGATACTTATTTCTTGCAATATATTATCGATATTTATTCTTTAAATTAATGTGGCTTGAGCTGTATAACACTTTGCTATCTTGCCATAAAACATCGTTTCGTATAAAGATTCTTCAGCTATAAATTTTTCTATGGAGAAATTGCATTGTTCAGTGGTCAAGAATTCGTCACGAATCAAGTGACAAACACGTTTTTTGTCTCCTTTTCTCATTAACTACAATGACATAACAGACTGCAAATAAGCAGTTGTAAGTCTTCCATATAAAGTACCTATAACCTTTCATAACTAATGGAATATGAATAACAGATTATTATTAGAATATCTTAGCTCCAGAATGAAAGCAATACAATAATTTACAGAATGTTTGGATATACAATAAGCTTTGAACCTGTCACTAGATCTGTGTAACAAGATAACTAACAAACAACGACTTAGAAACGAGTAAAATTTATCCTTGACGATGAAAAACATAATAAAAACCTAAATACATGAGTAACTGAAAAAAAAATTGTTACATACATTAGATTTATATACAATTTTTTGGTTTAAAGCCTAAATTTAGCTATTACTTCAGAAATATCCTTAAGCTTAAAAATTTAATGTCTACGTAGATTCATCGACCGCATGGTTTCAATCACTGAGGTTTGGATTCGTTAAATTTAATTCCTTTCATAAGTGTTCATTCCAAGATAAAAATGTAAGTTTCGATGATATAACAAACATATAAGAGAAATACATATTAAATTATGGTAAATTAAAGTCATCAGTTCTCAATATGAACTTCTTTTTCGAGTGTAAGGTTAGTAAAAGAAACAGATTAGCTTATAAAAGTATTTAGAATTTAAGTTTATGAACTTCTTTTAAAACAGACTCATTTATTACAGGAACATGTATATTTATTATCCCTTAATCAGAAATAAAACCCTTAAATAATATAAAAAATACAAAGCTTTTAATAGAAATTATAAAAAATAGCAATCATATGAAGTAGGCGTTTGTTATTGACCAAATTACAACTGTGTAGGGATAGTTCTAATGTTGGCCTTATTTTAGTAGTTATTAAATAGACAAATAATTGGGGTTTCACAGACAGGAAGTTGAGAGATGTTGAAGAGAAACTAGGTGATTTTAAATATTTGTGATGAATAGTGATTTTTCATTATGATTTTCTTTGTGAGAAGATAAATTTAAATTATTAAAATATTAGATGACGATAGTCAGCTATAATGCTTACGGGGAAAATATTGTATGCATTTTAAAATGTATGTTTCAAGGCTCAAAATGTAACAAAAGGCACCATTTGTTTTTTGGCTCTTCAATTTTACTATTATGAAAGTTTGTTTATTCTTGAAAAACAAATAAATTACGTTGTAAAATACGTTTTTATGTCCTGCTCAGGTGGTAACACTTGTGATGTATGTGGAACAAACTTTATGGCATTTTCAATCTGAGAGACTGGGCTGGATTCTGTGAACAAGAAGACTATTTGCTTACCTTTGGCAGCCATGAAGTTTGTGTAAGGTAGGCTTACTACAATGCAGCCATTCTTAAAAAAATCAAATAGCTACTTTAAAATAGAATCAGTCTGGAAAAATAATTACAAACTGCTGACATTTTTACAGAGTAAAGCTATAAAGCAAAGGTAGTGGTATGAGAAGGTAAGGAACCCGAGACTGAACACAGTACTTCGTAAGTGGTCTAACCAGTGACTTATAAAGTGGCATTATAACTTCTTTAGACTTGTATTCAATAATTTTGTAAGTTCTACCTAAAATCCATTTCCCCCCTGCCACAAGCAACAATATTTTGCTTAGACGGTTCAAGAAACTAATCGTACAGAACTCCAAGATCATTTTCTTACATAAGACTATTGAAGTTATTCTAATTACACTTACACTCATAGTTCATTATCTTGCATTTATTTGAATTAAAAGCCATTTTGCCATTTAATCGTCAAACACACCAAATAATACAAATCCTTTTCTGAAGAGGCAACACCCTCCTCATAATCGACAACAGTAAATAAATTGATATCATTAACAAATTTAAATAGCTTGTTGACTATTCCTTTATCTATATAGTTGATGTATTTTAAAGAGATCAAAGGTCTTAAAACTGTGCTTTGAGGAGCCCCATTTGTGACATGAATTAAGCTTAAATGAATTCAGTTGGTAACAACCTTCTGGTTTCTTTCATCCAGCCAGATTTCTATCTACTGAGCCATCTTATATGGGGACATCTACAAAGATAATTTTTTACAAAACTTTTATGTGGTACCTAATCGGATGATTTCTGAAATCCAAATACACTAAATCTACAACTATATCTTTATCTGCATAAGCAGTAACTTCTTCAAAGAATGTTAAAAAAAATTGTAAGACAAGATTTACCCCAGTGAAAACATGTTTAACATCCACTAAAACTCAAAATTTTGTTAAATGTCCTTGCAAGCATCTTTTCTGATAATTTCAAACGATTTTCACACCACTGATGTAAGACTATTAGACATATACTTACTGGAACAATGTTCATCACCACTTTTGAAAAGAGGAGTTACATTATCCAACTTCTAATCTTATGATACTTCTCCACTATTTAAGGACTTAGAATAATAGTCAGTGGTTCACATGTTCAATCATTTATCTCATTAAAAACCCTCAGCTAAATATTATCTGGCTAAGATACTTCACCATTCTTGAATTTTTCCAGTTTCTTTTTTAAAAAGCTCAGAATTAACGGAATCACGTTGTTTAATCATGTTTTCATTAAACAACTATTTAGGATGAGCAATATTGTTTGAGACTCTATTAATAAAACTGAAGAAAAAAGTAGAATCCAATTATCCAGATATCCCATTATTATCAGATATTAGCATTCCTATATCATCCTTCCAAGATCTAATTCCTTTCTCAATATTATGTTTACCATCAATGTACTTAAAGACATTTTTACTATGTTTTTTCATTTTCAGCCAGTCTTTTCTCGTATTATTTTGAATTTCTTACTTCTGATCTTCTATAATCCTTCAGATATCTCGTTATTCCAGTCAGTATAAATTTTTTATATATAATAATATTTGGCATTAGTATAGTACGTACTAATTTTCAGTGAATATTTGAAATTTCTACCTCTTAGTATTATTATTACTAAAGCTATGGAAGATAAATAAGTTTAAAATATTTAATAAGTTTTATAGCAATGCTAGTATTATTTATTATACTTCAGAGTTCAGCGACAACAAGTATTATGTTTTAAGCTCAATAAATAGGACAGAATTGTTTAAAACTTAAATTAGAATATTATTAAGCATTAATTTTCTGCTTAGAACAGATTATGAATTAAACTTCAGAATTAGTTTGTGAATATTCCAAATTTTTATATAGTATTATATATATAATGATACACAGATGAGATAGAGTTATGTATCAATTACAGAGTGAAAATGGTGCTCTAATTTAATATTCAGGATAATAATACATTTTGAGTTTCATAGTGTAGTTATTTATTGATACTTGAATTTTATCATGTTTTCAGAATTAGAATAGTGTCATGTATATAAATCTACATTAATATTGCGATATAAAATAATTTTAATACATAAATATATTGGGTAAGTTTATATTGCAGAAGTTTTCAATTCCAGTATTACAAACCTGAGTATTAAGGTACATATGTTTAAGAATAATGACTAATATAACATCATTACTTTAACATGAGATTTAAAGTTGCATTTTTTTAAAGTTTACTATTAGGATTTATACTTTCCTACATAATTAGGTATCTTTAATATAATGATATTAAAAATTAAAAACATCAACTGAGTACAGTTAGAAGCATTTCTTTTTATTTCTAAATCTCATTGAATAAAATTTCATTTAATTGTAAAATATCTAAGTTACTGCGAAACTAACGATTGTTCTAACGATCATTGTTTTATTCTTTACATTCAGGAATAGATAATGTGATAAAACTGAAAAATAGTGTGCAGTGTGAGACTGTGATACTGAGGGTCCATGGCTCATGTAAAAAAAAAAGATGCGCTAAATGCTTTGGGGCATTTGCTGTGTTATAACGATGATATTCAGAAAGCATTATGCGACCTGGCAAGAGCAGCTCAGTGGTTGAAGGTGGATGACATTTATTGGCTGGTTGTCCTTTAGTATGTTGCTTTAAAATTAAGGATGGCTTGTGTCCCCTTCTACGAAATCCACCCAACAAAACATAAGATTAGAAACATTCTAAGTGATAGCATTCAGAGCAAGGAGAATTTGTTATAAATATTTTTGTTCCAGAAGATCCAGTTCTTTGATATTTAAAGTTTGAAACATCAGTTAAGTTGCCCTGCAAAATTCACTAAAGTAAAAAGACATGATTTCCAGAGCTAGAATATCCCATGTGATAATTTTTAGAAAGAGGAACTTTCGATGTATGTTTGAACGTAGAAAGAAAAATAAATGTGAGAGGATTTTATGACATTATATTAAATAATACAAACATACAATATAGTGATGGTTGAAATTGGAAAACTCTTGTCTTGCCAATACTCTTCAGACATTTGAAGTTCCTCCCCGCTAGTACAGCGGTAAGTCTACGGAGTTACAACGCTAGAATCAAGGGTTTGATTCCCCTCGGTGAGCTCAGCAGATAGCCTGATGTGGCGCTGCTGTAAGAAAAACTTATTCAAACTTGAAGTTTCAGACTCCCTCTAGCGGTGCCACAACACAGATTACTCATAATGTAGTTTTATATGACTTATAACAAACAAAAGTCTTCAGGAAAACTTCAAAGCTTAGCAATCCTCAGGCTGTTAATTAGTAGGTTTACTGTCATTCAGAATACTCATTCATCAGCGATCTAACAAGATTTGAAGATATTTTAAATAACAACTTCAAAGTGAAACGAAACATGTCCCATATTAAAATACATTATTCCTACCTTTATTACAACAATCATTGTATAAAATTGGTCAGTTTTATTGTTAAGCACAGATATAAACAATGGACAATTTGCGCTCTGCCCACAGTGGGGAATTGAACCACGATTTTTATCGTTTCAGATTTTCCAAACGGTCGCTGAGCAATGAAGTGGTTTATTAGTGTAAATACCAATTTTCTTTGTAACAATTATTAATTATTATCAATGAAACTCCTCCATCATTATATTTTAAATTTTCTGTCCCTCTCTTACCTGATACCTAAAGATTACGCACAACAAGTTTTAACTTTCTGACTTTAGAATAGAAATTATGAAGAGTTGTAAATTGTTAGCCAGTTGGTGTCTTTGATTTTCCCGCCAGAGCCAAAATAAATCAATAAATGACATAAAATAATATTAACATCTTTATTTCATAATCAGTTATTGTTTCTTCATTATCGATTGGTCGCTACGTTGAGCTCATGAGAACAATGTAGTGAATTTTGAATTGAGGGGTAAAAGTCACCATTTCCTAACGGTTTAGTCTCATTGCAGTGCGATAGAATTTGTTAACTCAAATAATTTAAGATGTTAAGTACAGAGAAAGGTAAATGAACAATAGAAGCTGAACTCTGTATGTGCGCGTGTGTATATATATTCATATTAATATACAGCAAAACCTGATGTGAAGAAAAAAGAGGTTAGTGATAAAGAAACTCCACTTCTTTTGTGTATATATAATCAGAAACGTTAAATCTCACTTTCAAGGTCAGTTCAATATTGACAAATATTTTATTTACTGCAGCATATTTTAATAAAGCGTTTTCATATAGTTTTATAATAAAACCAATTAACAATGATGTATTCGTTTAATGTTTTCATGCTGCTTAAAAATAATTATTTTCTTGAACAGACACTTTAACCCAAGTCGAGAAAATCATGAAAATACCAAAACTTGTTTTATTGCTTAAACAAATTAGAATAAGCCTTGTTTCCTTTACATAACAACCTTAAGACCTCATTAAAGAAAACTGTAACCTCGGTATAAAATCTAAAACAAGACGTCCTATAACAGTCTACTTTTCTCTAACATCTAATATTCACAAAAACAGAACCTTAATACTATACTTGATTGGTCGTATCTGTTGCTCTGCTGTGAAACTGTCATTATCAACTCTCTTAGGACCAGAGCGATGAATATTTTATTTTTATACGTAGTACAATAAGTTTAAGTTTCTAATTACAAATCTTTGCATTTTTATTTATGTTCAGAAGCAAAGTTTTGGAAGACACAATGATGAAAGTACAACTTTTGTAAAACCTCTTATCCAAGATTGGAATTATCGAAAAGACAAAGTAGCAAGATATAGGATCTTTTCAAATGAAATTAATGTTATATATAAATTCATATTCTAAAATCACTGTGAATTCATAATGTCATGTCTCTTGTCCTGGGTCCCCAGTAAAAGGAAGTCTGCTGTGAATAACCAGGATGAATGTAGAATGGAGCGTCCAGATTCTTTCCCTGGAACGGGGAAATTTCTTATTTTTATTCGGGATCTCGCATAATAAAAATACCTCAAAATGTGTAATTACAAGATTTTAAAATGTTCTGGAAACAAGAGAATAGTTGACAAGCTACAATATTTTATTATAGTTCTTGTTTTGGAACCAGTAAAGCCAAAAATTGTCTTATATAGTTGTTATAAGTTTGTATAAAGTGCGACATAGCTAAAAACACTGGAAACATTAAAGTGAGTAATTAGTGAACATGAGGTGCATGGGTTACGTTTTTTTAAACGGCATGGAAGCAACTGTTCACAATTACTGTAACATTTTTCCAGGTTGTAATGAGTAAACACATTTGGGTTTATTTGTAGTCTTAGTTTTGTTACAAACTGAAAAGTAAAACTGTACAGAGAAAAGATGGATAAAGTAATTGCACATTCCCTAGGATGATGATATAGCTAGAGTTGAGTCTACTCTTTATCAAACATGAACTTGTTTGGGAAAGATTTTTTTTATTAGTTACTCAACAGAGTCTTGGCACATGAATAGTAAACGTTTTCAAATTATATTATCAGTGTATTACCAGTGAAACTTCTCATAACTGCAGCCTCGAACTCTTAAAACTTTCAACACTTATATTATAATATGAAGACAATAAAATTTCTAAGTTGAACCTTTTCTCACTAATGATATTTCCTGACCATGTGATGGAACATATTTATTCATATTATTACATATTACAACCAATATTCTAAGAAACAATAACTCTGGAGAAAGAATACAATAAATGAAAAACTTTAGTTCTGAGGCCCAACACAAAGTTTTTAATAGAAAATTGGTATATCCTACCTATTACTTCTTTGTTTTGCAACAAAATTTCTCTCCCCTTTTGTTTTATTACAAAGATTTTCCTAACTTTCAGTTTTATTCTCGAATACAACAAGATTAATTAAAATACTCGTTTAGTTCTCAACTTTAACCATTTCAAAATACGATTTCAATATCTAATTAGCAATCATCAACAAAATATTACTATGCACGAACCAAACAATACTAGGCTAGAAATTCAAATATGTTGGGTTTTTTGCCTTATGAACTACTCCACGTTTCTCTATTTCTAGTATGTCACTACAGAATTACACGTTATTAGTAGAAGGAAAGGCACTGCTCCATTATCTGTTTCAGTAGCAATAATTAAATGTACTATAATGTCGATAAACGAGTACAAGTACGTTTACAAAAGTCATTCACGCGCTAATTAGCTAGATTATTCATATAAGAAAAACAAGGTCTTCAGCGACTGAAGGTCTAATTTAGAAACAACTATGAATACTAATTAACACTTGAGTATTACCTGATCTCATAGTAGTGATGCTAGACATATATAACGTCTTTATGAGCCAAATTCAGCATAAAATACCAATGTATATTTACAAAATATGATGTGTTTATGTTTAACTAAATAAATGAAAATATTCAATAGTTAGAGAAATTAGTATAACCATAACTGTCATAATACAAAGATGGCTTTAGATCGTCAATCACGAATTTCTTTCAAGCTCTTAGCTGTAGTATTGTTAAAAACGTTAAAATCAGCAAATTACTGTGACAACGAGTTCAAAGGTTTTTGGTTCGTGTCCTTTTACCTTGCCTCAAAAACAGAACCGTACCCGTGTGCGCTAGAAGAGTTGCGGTCAAATGTCGATATCCTATGATATTTCAGAGTGAGAATCCAAATTTTTAAAATGACCAAAATTTTAGATAATACAATTACACATTAATAATAAATGTTCTGAATAAATATTATTCGTTTTAACGTACAATTAATCTAGTGAAAGAATAGCAACGTTTAAGGTTGTAAAGTTTAAACTAGAAAAAACACGTTAGAATTTTACCGTGGAAACTGTCTGAATTAAGAAACTATATTACATAAAATGTAAGAGAATAAATAGCTCATGGAAATCATCAGATGATCTAGCCTGAATAAACAGTTTCTTCAACACATGATAATCATGCTATTAAGTAAGCATGTAGATAGATAAAATGACGATTTAACTTTCCTACCAACAAGCTGTGTTTCCATTTTTCGTTGTTTTAAAAAAAGCAGTTGTAAATATAGTAACCCTATGTTTATATCTATTTAATTCTATAAGATGTTAGGACCTTTGTTATTGAGTTGGTAGGCTAGAGTAACAATTATTTCAACCCATATGGATGTGCCGCGTTTCACGTGAAAAGTAAGTTATTTCGTTTTTTAGTTTCTCCTGAGAGATCCGAGTTTTAAATAAAGGCACACACAATGTTATGTGATTATTTGGTTAAAATTACTTTAGAATTAACTCTTATGGGTTTCCTTATTCTACTAGTCTAACAAGAAAATAATGAATATTCATAGTGGTCATCGCATTACATGCTTGAAACAAAATTTATAAAATTGTTTTACTTTTATTAAAACAAGAAACAGAAAACACGTACTGAATATAATATTCCTCCATAGAAACCATAGAAGATCTTCATTAAACGTAAATTTAGTTTTTATTTTCGTTTTGGCTTTTATTTAATTACTATTTACTTACTAGTGCATTGAATAAAACAGCTGAATGTTGCTATCTTTGTCTCCTCAAAATGTAATGAATAACTTTGAGACTTACGACAGTTATTTTATATCCTTAGATCCTGTACGTTATTCATGATATTACAAAAACACGTAGGTTCAAGAAGTCTTGATGGATTTGTTTCCACCTAAATAAAATTATTTTTATTATTGAAAAACTTCATTTTCAAGATGTCATTAAATACAAAAGGTTACTCTTTACCTGAATGGTAGAGATTAAACATAATTCATAGCTAAACGTACTGTATATATTGTATTTAGGCCACCATCGTAGGCAGGTAACTGTAAGCTTGCAATGAATTTATTGTTACCTATCCTTTATTTCAACAAAAAAAGAAATAAACAACTGAAGATAAGAAACTTTTATTCGTGTTTGTCGTACAATAGACATTCTACGCTCTCATGTGGCAAATCTGAGAAAGTTTACACCAAAAGTTGATTTCGATATCTTCAAATAGCTTTGCGATTAAGAAAAACAAACAAGCACTAACGAGAAAAAGAACAGAATCGCATTTTATACATACAAGAAACAGCTAAATTGTTGAAGTTCAATAAAAAATCGTAACAAAAATTATCAAATATTTAAAGAAAATCATAATTTAATCCAAAAATAAGCTCATGTAACACAAATTAAGACTTCAAAGGTTTTATGAGAAACTGTTGAATTCTAACACGGTTTTCTATAATTTTAATAAAGGTATAATATACATCAATATTTATTTTTTATGTATCAGTTAATTTATTAAATAGATATCTAAACTGCACTCAAACATAATACAGTATTAAAATCACGTCATTTTTAAAATGTTTAAAACAAAAATTAAAATAATTATGTTTTACTTTATATTTTAATTTTATCGAATTTTGATTTTTACTTTTCATATATAATATAATAAAGATTTCTTTGAGTAATCTATGTGATATTATAAAGAAACAGAAGCATTAATAAACTCATTTAAACATCGAATGATAAATATAGCACAAATGTTACACTAGGAGATAAAAATTACTTTCAGACAGGATAAAAAAAACTTTTATTTACTTTAGTGAAAAAAATTAAAAATGCATTCATGACCAGTGGAAGACTGTAAAAAAAATTGTTTGAAGTATTCTACGATTTAAATTCAACAAATCCGTGATATCTCAACTGGGTTGGACAAACTTGTTGTTAAAATGTATACAGTTCAAGAGTGATTTTCAGGGTGCAACGTTTGTTCATAACACTATTGAAGCTCATTTTCTTTCTTCGTTAACAAAGATCGCTTAATTATCGTGGCTTACAAATAGTGGAGATAAGTCACAGTTTTATTCTAGAAATTCAAACTTCTAACCAGAAAAAAGTTACTGATAAAAGTTTTCACTTAGGAAGGTATCCTAACATGTTAACTTTCCAATTCTCTATACTTTAAATTAATGTTTAGGGCTATGAAGAAAATGGCTTGAAGAAACTTTAACTCTATTTTCGCTTCCTCTATTAACGGTTCTTTTTACGTAATTTTTATTACTAAACTATATATAATCGTCAATTGTAGAAGCCAGCATCTGCTTAAAGCAGTTTTTAGATATACAACCGTACAGAAACAAACTTATGATATTTTCTTTAAATGTTTCAACTTTTTATGTGAATAGGGCTACCACAGTAAAACTATTAATTATGCCTGTCAATACCTTGCTTAACTAGAAAAATGTGTCTCATAAAAAAAACATTTAAAATATCTCTGCAATTATATATTGTTAAATTAATATTGATTTTTGTTTAGCTTTTACTGATGTATAAACAAAGAACAACTTTGTAACCTTTTCTTAAAGATCCGAATGACAACGATGTACGACTGTGCTCCAAGACAAATAAGATAATTCAACTACTAAGTTGCCACTCAGTTTACTTTTTTAGATTAACTTCACTGAATTTAACGTAACAATAAAAAATGTAACGTGACTAGAATTTAAACCAGTTGTTTATTTAATTATATACGAATAAAACTTGTTAGAATGTATCTTGTTTTCTAAACTTCACAGAGGTATAGTGTTTAGACTTTCATTTGTAAGCCCATCGTGTCGAACAAAATGTTAAAGTTTTCTTTGTTGCATTTTTTCTCGGATGAATACTTATGTACACAAACGTTTGTCCGTCTTTTGCATTTTTTTCCCAGTGTTTTAGTGTTTCAGAAACGGCGTGAAAGACGCGTATTCCGTATGATACGTATGAAACTAACATAAATAGCTATTGCTTCGCTCATAACTACAAAGCTCCTTTGTCTAACCTACACCCTCAAGGATGCCTGAGAGTCCTCCGACGAGTCACTGGTAATTTTACGGGCCCACAGTGCTAAAATCTAGAGTTCGATTCACCACGGTTGACTGTGTAACTTTGCGTTACGACAATAACATTAACATCAAAAGAAAAGTAACATGCAGTGAATGTTGAGAAGAGCTCTTACCAGACTAAATTCTAATTGTAGTCCAACTGTCAGTAATAATCACCCAGTGAAATTTTACATACCTAGGTGCATCTATATAGCGAAAACTAAATAACTAAGTTATTATGACTAAAATATTGAACACTGAGAAACTAGGTAGTTTTATGCTGTAATTTAAGGATTAATTATTTGATTTCTGTAAGATATAATATAAGTATGATAACAAAAGTGCAGTGTGACAGGTACTGTATAGAGAATTAGAAAACACAACTCATAAACTACACAGTGAGTAAGTTGATGTGTTGAACCAGTAGGAAGAAAATATATATGTTTAACGAGAACGTGATATTAACAACTATCTTTGAATTATCTTTGCGATTTACGCTACTGTTGATTGTAGATTTATACCTATTATACCATAAAAATTACGTCTTAACTCTCTTACCTCTGATAAGTTACATTGAGAGCAAACTTATTTCTAATATACATTCAAAATATTATTGTCTAATGTATTTACTAGGTCTACATGTTTTACACCATTTCTATGAATAACAAGAAAAATATGTGCAAAGTCAATTTATACAGTGGTATGGTGTAGGAATTTTACAGAATAATGTATCACAAACTATCAAACTAACTGATCTTGACTAATAATTGTTGAGTACTTTATGAGACATCTATAGACATGTTTTATCTCTCTTTCGCCCTCTGTTTTATTTTTATCCATGATTACACAAGAACAATAATAACATTACAAAGAAAATGTAAATAAACTAATATCTGTGATATCTTATTATTGTTAGAGAAATTTTAAAACAAGCATATCCTTCAGTCAAGAGTTTATTTTTTAAATTCTTAGTTTTAATTGACATTTCATTCATCATCTGCTAATTAACAACATTAATAACGAGTTTGATTGAATAGTATTAGATTTACAAAATTGTAAATTTAAAATCCGAATTTAGTTCTAATCCTCCTGTTTGGTCCGCAGTTAATAGTGGAAACGGATGTGTCTGGAACACAAGTGTCTCTGACCTGAATATTTAACCCATTTGACGCGTATAACACATTGCTCAGGTGAACAAACTTTGTACTTTATTACCTTTATTAGTTCTCTGTATTTTATCACTTATTTCTTAGGAACTGATTTGATTTTGTTTTCGAAACTGAGACATAATTGTTAAAATGAAATTACAAACTTTCAATAAAATGTTGAAAGTAAAATGAAGGAAACTTCCTATCTCCATTCATACTATGTTCACAAGCTTTTCAATTTAGTTGACTATACTTTTGATGTTGTGAATTTTGTTCAGTTGAAATGTCTAATGTATAAACAAAAAAAAAACAACTTGAAAATTAAAGTAATATTTTCACATGTAATTTGTAAATCTTGTCCGGTCGTCCCAGCACATTTGAACGGACAACTGTGTAGCATTTTGCTTAACAAAAAACAAAGAATCATTTTGACCATTAGAATTTTAATAATATTTGAATAAATATTTTACGTCATTTTTAGCTTTGAAATATATCATGAAGATCCTTATTACATTAAATTATTTGAAGATTCTTGAGAGATAAAGATAATCTTACAATTTGAGAAGTACCTTTAAAAGTGGCCAATGTCTAGGCTAATATGTTCAAACATGATTAGCTCATAAGACTAAACTTGGTTGTTATCCAAATTAGCCATTCATACCTAATGTACAGACCAAGGTAAGAAAAAAACAGACTCAAAGTGAAGTTGACTTGTTGATCAGTTTTCGTTGTTATTTTTTCCAATTTCCTTGAATGTTGGATATCACTTAAATTAATTTTTATTCACCGCTGGTGTTAAACAACAAGTTTTGACAGATACATGCAGCGTCTGTAACTGTATTATTATTGTTTGACAGATACATGCAGCATCTGTAACTGTATTATTATTGTTTGACAGATACATGCAGCGTCTGTAACTGTATTATTATTGTTTGACAGATACATGCAGCATCTGTAACTGTATTATTATTGTTTGACAGATACATGCAGCGTCTGTAACTGTATTATTATTGTTTGACAGATACATGCAGCGTCTGTAACTGTATTATTATTGTTTGACAGATACATGCAGCATCTGTATTATTATTGTTTGACAGATACATGCAGCATCTGTAACTGTGTTATTATTGTTTTGTTGTCAATAATTGTTATTATAGAACAACGCTGTAGACAAGATTTCAAATACGTTTTTCATAACGGCAAGTTTGAAAACAGGATTTGGCACAAGATAATATATTATTAGAAAATTAAAAAATTACTGGAATGTGAATTTCAAATTTCACCATCCTTCATGTCGAAGCTCTTTTAAAAAGTTAGTATACATTAATAAGTTTTGCATTTGTATGTGAGATACTAGCTACGGCAATAAACTTGTATTTGAAAATATATGATCCTGTGGGTCTCATATGGAGAAAAATAATAAACGAAAAGAGAGAAAAAAGGTTCTGCAGCGTAATTTAATCATATACACAACAACAGTTTAGGATAATAAAACGATTTTGAAACCTCGTCATATCCTTATAGTGACTGTTGTTATGTCTGATTATATATTATTTAACGATCCGTATCGTCAAAATTACCTCGTAAAGTAGTTTACATTGTATAGATTCCGCCATTAGAGTTTCATGTTTAAAGCACCCCTCTTATTCCTTGCCGTTTCTCCATAAGTCATCTAGAATACAATAACAAGGGTTTCCAAGCGACTGCTTCAACAGTTCAATCACATAGAAATTTGTTAAATATCTAATATGGGATATCATCAATACTTGTTTATTCTGAGGATTTTTAACATATGCGACAGTTGGGCATATATGTTTTAGAGGTTTTCTGTGCACAAGTAACTTGTGTTGCTTTCCTAGAGGGAGATCCTTCTGATTGTATATGACTATATTCTCAATAGTGTTGTCTAGGGTACGTGGATGATTAATAACCACAATAAAGAAGCAGAAATAAGAAGAAACTGCCTCGTTCAGAGTGACACTTCGAGAGAAAGTCCTTAAAACTAATCTACAAAAGTAGCCCAAGTGGACAGATGACGTTTCCAAAAACATCCTGTTCCTTCTTCAAACAAAATTAGGAACGACTAGTGCAGATAGCCTGCAAGCAGTTTTAAGTGTAATTTAACAAACAAGCTGTATCATTACCTTGTTAGTTTTTAATTTATGTATAAGTAGATAAATCTCTTTGTTATGAAATCAGTATTAATTTAGTAACAACACAATATTCCCATTGTTAAACAATAAAATCATTCACAGAACAACGTCCATTTATTATTGCGCGTTCCTGAGATCAGAAGGACATTCCGCTCTGAGTGACGAATAAGGTAATCGTTGAACCAAAGTGGTTTAAGCATAGTTTGGTCAACTAGTTTTCGAAGTTCTTGGCGGTTTATTTACGTACTTAAATCAATTAATAACAATATAGCTCTTAAAAATGTAACTTATGAAACTAACTTTAAGAACATCATTTCACACAAAAATACTAACATAGAAAGAAGCTAACATGGTTGAGTAAGGTTTGTCTTATTTTCTATCTAAAACATAGGTAAGAATATGAAGTATACACAAAATACAGCCTGAATTTATTATCCGCATTGATATTGTCTAACAGATTGATACGATGATTTGAATTAGATAGACTAGTGGCAAACAGGAGCTTGAAGTTTGGCCTCTACAATAAGAATGTTTCTTAAACCATGCTTCTTCTTTGTTGTGGATCTAAGCTGCGTTGGGCTATCCACTCCTTTTTTGTGAGGAATTGAACTGTGGAAATTAGCGTTATAAGTCCGTGGCTTACCGCTGTTCTGCTGGGCTGACTGCTGTGTATTTGTCCACCACGGGAAATCCAACCGTGCATTTTAGCAATGTAAGTCTCTAGACTTATCGTTGTCTGACCAGGTGGCGTCTAACTTTACGAGAAAAGTTTACATATAGTATATATATTATAAGTTTAAATCTTTTGGTTTATAGCAGGTTCTTTTCCTCAGATATTTAACCACAAAGTTAAAATGGACTGCAAGTAAAAGGCTTGTTTGTTTGTTTTGGAATTTCGCACAAAGCTACTCGAGGGCTATCTGTGCTAGCCGTCCCTAATTTAGCAGTGTAAGACTATATGGAAGGCAGCTAGTCATCACCACTCACCGCCAACTCATGGGCTACTCTTTTACCAACGAAAAATGGGATTGACCGTCACATTATAACGCCCCCACGGCTGGGAGGGCGAGCATGTTTAGCGCGACGCGGGCGCGAACCCGCGACCCTCGAATTACGAGTCGCACGCCTTACGCGCTTGGCCATGCCGGGCCAGTAAAAGGCAACATACACATTATCGCAAATTCGCAACCCTTTTTTTTTTCTCAGCATCTTACAAAAGTAATTTTTTAAAATGCATTTCAAATACTTATGATAAGTAATTTATTATTTTAATAGCTGATTTGTTCCCTTTTCAGGTAAATACGTATTGTTTGTCAGATTAAATATATGAATTACAGTCTTTCTTAACTTGTGTGAATGGTGTTTTGCTTAATATTTAAGCAACGTCTAACTTCCGTATATCAAAAGTGCAAAAATGAATTTCTCTTGTAGTTAACCTCATTTCTACACAAAAGGCTGTCTGTGATCTGCCCACTACGGGTGTCATAATTCGGTTTATAGCGTTGTAAGTAAGCAGACATACCGTTGTGCCACTGGAGGGCTGGAAAAATGGGATATAACTACAAATCAAAATATTATTTTAAATATCTGAGCCAACTGTTATAGTCGAACATAAATTACGATATCATCAATACATAGGTAACTTGAGCATTGTCGGAAAAGAAGCGTTTCTGTTTAAATGTTTTTAATTATAAAATAATGACAGTTCTAGTTCAGTCTGCCCATGAGAGTTCACATCCAATCTTACTCTCAGTGTCTACGAAAGAGCTCTAGATACATTCATTTTTTGTACTTCGTTTAACAACAGAGGAGAAACGAAGCAAACTAGAAATTAGCAGATTGATCTGGACTAATAATTCCGAACTCATGGTTTGCTGTTGAAATGTTATAGGCCAATAAGAATGACCGATAATAATGAAATAAATTGCAATGTTAGTAAATTTTGTTAAAACTGAGGCCTTTGACTGTATTATATTACTTAAACCTCCACAGTGGGCTGTCTGTGCTGTGTTCACCTAAAAGCTAGAGCCCCGAATTTTAGTTATAAGCCTTCAAGCTTACAGTTGACCTACCGTGAATTTCATTACACTGTACACTTATTTAAACCTTTGTTTGTTTATCTAGCTTGCAAATGCCATACTTCATTACTGGGTGATAAGGATGTTGGAATATTATAAGAGACAAAAGTAACATTTGGTTATTGAATAAATAATTACACATTAGAGACAAAACATTAAATGTCTTTTCTTTTTGTTTGACTTTTAAAGCTACATTGTTTGCTGTTGTTGTTATTCGAGCGCATAACACGCATAACGGGCTATCTGCACACTGCCCACAACATGGGGTTAAGCTTCCGATTATCACTAACGCAACAGAGAACTTGTAAGACGAGCACTAAAGTATGTTTAGAAATCTGGCCAGTAACCAACCGACTCATTGTCAGACGACGCATTACCCAGTTAATTAAGGTTATGTTCTAGATTTATACATATCACTTCCGGGGTATGAAACCAAGGACTAATTCGTCGAAATAACATGAATGGCCATCCCCCTTTCTCTCTTATTTTACCAAAATTAGGGGTGAAAATCATGGGTTTAGAACTTTCACATCGTCAGTAGATGTATGTGTGTTTTTTATAGCAAAGCCACACCGGGCCATCTGCAGAGCCCACCGAGAGGAATCCAACCCCTGATTTTAGCGTTGTAAATCCGTAGACTTACCGCTGTACTACTTGAGCGCACACTAGCTGTAACCAAAATACATATTTAAGTAGGAACATAAGAAAATGTCAGATTTCCAGCATCTGATTAAATGAAACTATACACAAAAAAAAAAACTGAGAAAATGTTTTGTCGCAAAAGAAATTGCACCATTAAACAAGAGATAAAAAGAATCGATTTGGAAGAGTGACTGTTAGTAATCAAAACCAGCGACAGGATTTCAATGATTCTTAAGATTAGTCGAGTAATATTAAGCTTAGTATGGAGTCAGTGAGATAAAGATTTGAGATCGAAATTCAAAATGTAATGCAAATACCAAATAAACTGACCGTTTGTAGTGGATATATATTTCAGATAATATAAATATCGTAAAGTTATTAACTGTCTCACCCCATGCATTAAACTAAACACTACAACTTATAAGTCACTTTTTACACCAAGTTATTTGTTATTTAAGCAATGTTTCTAAAGGTTAGTGAACAAAACGTGTATAGACATAATCCAACTTTCTTAATCCAACAATGTAGCTTGACAGATTAACAACTTTAAAAAATAAATACATTCTCTTCATCCAGAAAAGATTTGAAATTTTATAAAAGCTTCAGTTTCGCTTACAAAATTACGTGTTCTATCAGTGTAAGAAGAAACACTTAGATTAGAAATAAAGATGGGTCTGTAATGAAATATTATTGAAATACCTAACTGTGCATTACGAATACCAGTAGTATTACCAGGATACATATAAGTATAAGCATGCTTATACTTAAAAAAGCAAAAGAAATAAGGCATTTTGCTTCGTATACAATATTTACTGGGTGAATACTTTGAGGATATATTCAAATGTTATGTTATACCTATCTTGTAGGTCGTGCAAGTGCAACAGGACAGTGTAAAAAGCCTGCATATGTAAAATGTAATTACGTATTTCATGTTCATTACGTAGCACATGCGGAAGAACATGCACTACTGTATGTATGTGTGGGACAAGTATGTATTTTATATATTTATAGTACAATATATGAGCTAAACAGCGCATACATACGGTTTATGTAAAGAATAACAACTTGTTGCTTGTATGTATACAGTATATTATAGGAACAGAACTGTAAACATACTATGCATATGTAAAGCATTAATATGAATTATATATAAATAGATGCATATATATATATGTACACTCACATTATATACCACATGAACTAAACAGTGTATTTTATGGACAAAGTTGTTTATTTACCTCGTACAAAAAAGAATCGGGATTTTCCCATTCTGTATATGTTTATAAATATTAATATTTCTCGCTACATTTCATCCATATAAACATTAATTTATTCAGCAAACAGACAAGATTGTCTTCTTATGGAAATATAATTATTGATTCTGTATCATCCAATTTCAATCCTGGATTCGACCTATTTTGTATATTGTTTTTGTGTGCAGTTTATTGAAATTAGTTCAACTTCCGGCTTGACCAATAAATAGTTAGGTCAGAAGGTCATTTCGCTTCCTTGTAGCTCATATAAAATGTGGTTCTTCAGTCTTGTTGGTAGAATGTCGTACATGTGAATACACTGGTAAGTTCTTTCTGTGTTTTCTCGTACTGATTTTACTAATATAGTTTAAACAATATATTGCCATTCTTGTGAATAAAGAAATCATTTAACAGTCTTGCTCTTCTGTCATTACCGTTATAAATTAATTTAACTTGAATCCATTATATACTACAAAACCTACAGTTTTGTTTGGTTTTAGTTTTGCAAGATCCTAGTACAATTCTGAGTTACCTCAACATATTACGTTTCTGAAACTGAGCTTACATCAGCTAGTGCCCTTTCCCTTTATATAAACGCTGGAATATTGCATCAGTTTTACATAGGTGTTTGCTAGATACATCAGAGGTAAATAAAAACATACTTTATAAATATATTACATTCTTGTAATTAAATGTAGACATTAAGCAAACGAATCAATTTTGTTTTATTGGATTGACAACTTACTCATTTTTAGAAAACGAGAAGAATATGAAGTTCGTCTACCTTAAGTTGTATGCAGTGTTGTTGTGCACAGCTCTTCTAACACAGAGCGTTCTCGGATTCTCGATTCTGGGTTTTCTGAAAGCTGCAGTTTTAAAGTTGAAAAAGAAAGCTATTATAGGCGCACCAATTGCTATTCCTGCCTTCATTGGAGCGAAGCTTGGAACAACTGCAGCATTAGCAGCACCGGTGGCTTTAAGTTTAGGGCTAAGTTCTAAAGCTCTCAAAGGAATTGGATTAAATGCTTTAAGTTCATCATCTCTGGAACCTCTGTTTGCTGGCCCTTTACTTCTTAAAGCTGCTATTGATGGAAAAGCAGCTGGAAAAGTCTTCGGAGCAGGATATGTAGCAGGAAAGCTGTCTGGGATTCCATCAGTAGCAGCTAAATCTGTTCCAGTGTCAACCATCATTAACGGTTTGCCTGCAACAACTTCTGTTGGAGCCTTATCTGCAACAACTCCTATTGGAGCCTTACCTGCAACAACTCCTGTTGGAGCCTTGCCAATAATAGCTCCTATTGGAACCTTGCCTGCAACAACTCCTGTTGGAGCCTTTTCTGCAAAAGCCAATAGTGGAACATTGCCTGAAGCTGTTAATGTTGAAGAATGGCCTGCAAGTATCTCTGCTGAGACTTTCTATAAAAACAGTGTTGCCCCAAATCCTCTACCAACTCAAAATGAAGACTGGACATTAGGTGACACAACAAAATTTGGCTACACCTTCAAAAGCGCTTTTGATAACAAGAATGATTACGGTTTCTTTGAAACACAAGGCCCCCAGGGATATTCTACTGGTTTTGAGATTACTGACCCTCTGGGAGGCTACGCTTATAGTCGCAGTTCTATCGCTGCCTCCAGAAGACGCCGTTCCTTACAAACAATTCCGGAAGAGACAAATTTACAGAAGACAGATTCCTCAACAAGTGAGGATACGTTGGAGCCAGAACTTGTGAAAACGTTTACTTTTATACAAGATAATGACGATAACGAGTGTGTAAGAAAACTAGTATGTGAAATGGCAGTTGATGAGAAAAAGTACGGACAATACGGAGTTGAAGTCACCAAGTTCATGTTGTGAGTATACATTTATTTTTATTTTGTTTTCATAGAGTTAAATGCCTGTCCACTTGAAAAAACAACTTCAAGTTCCTAGCTAGTAGTTAGAAATTTGACTGCTGCGTTGTAGTAGCACTTGATTAAATAAAACTAAAGAGAAAAAATGGATTAAAAAACCAACTATTTTGAAAAGGAATAAACTTAATTGCTATTGTTCTTTTCTATAAGTAACAAGTACATTTGTGTTACCCAAACTATTAAAGTTTCACTGTGTCGGTATTTGGGTATTGATGTTGTTAAATACCCAGGAGGGTCAGGTACATTTGACCTCTTCCTCCCTCCCGAACGATTATAGCGTCTGTCTTTAGGTTGTTGTTTTTTAAGCTTTGGGCCAGAGTAAAAGTATAACATCATACTCCATGCATGGACGAACAAGAAGTTTTTTTGTTTTTTTTCTTCATTTAATTTTTTTTATATATTTTTTTTGTATTTTCATATATATATATATATATATTTGTATTTTTCTCCTTTTTCTCGATTGAAAGAATGCTACTACTACTTGTAGTAACACACACACACACAAAAGAAAGTAATAATAATTATTATTATTCAATACTTGAATAATAATTCAAAAAGAGAAAAAATAATGATTAAAAAAGAAAAAATAATTATAATAATAAAAAGAAACAAGGACTAAGTGTCTAGTGCATAGTGGCCAGCTTGTGTTACATTTCTTAAATATATGTTAAAAGGGAAGAGGTATTTAGGACCATTTACATCATGTACGTGATATCTGTCGAGATCACACATTAAGTCATTTTTATGCCAATTCTTATTGAAATATTTTAGAGAATTATGCAAGAGTCTTTCAGATATTGTATCTATGTTTGCATACTTGTGTATGAATGTGGTTGAGGTGCTACGTGGTACTTTATATGCTGAAGTTAGTACTGAATTTTGTATACGTTGAAGTTTCTGTACATGTGTGGGTGCTATGTTAATCCAAGAAGGTGATGCATATTCTATTGTTGGTCTAATGTACGTTTTGTAGATTTTAAGTATGTTGTCTGGTGATGTTCCTTGGATTTTACCTGAAAGACTTCTTGCATAGTTGCTCTTTTCCAGATTTGTATCAGTACATTTTTAATGTGTGGTAACCACGTTAATTTTGAATCATAGGTTAGACCTAGAAATTTAGCAAATGTAGCAGTCAGTAAAAGTGATCCATTCATATAGAGTTTTGGTGGATCTATTTTCAGCTTATTCAGTAGGCTGAATAATGACTTGGGTTTTTGGAATATTGATTTTGATTCTGTATTTCTGGCAGTATTCTTCGATGTTATTTAGGACTGGTTGTAGGTTCGTTGCTGCTATTGACAGAGTGGGGGCACTTTTCCAGACTGCTACATCGTCAGCGAACTGTGATGCATAACCTAAATTTAGGTCCGACAGAGGCATATTACTGACGTACATGATAAATAATATAGGGCTAACAACCCCTCCCTGCGGGACTCCTGCTTCGGGTGAAAAGGACCCTGAGTGGGCCCCATTTACATTTACTTTACACATTCTGTTATCCAGGAAGTTGGACAGCCAGCAAATAGTTTCCTGGGGTAATGCCATTTCAAGTAATCTGTGACGTAAGCCATTATGCGACACTGTGTCAACTGCTTTCTCAATGTCGAGAAAGCAAGCTACAGTGCATTCTTTTTTGTTGAAGCTGTCGGTAATTGATTCTGTAAGTCGAATCAGGTAATTTAAGTAAACTGACAGACGATTACTAATTATCCTCTCTAATACTTTGCCAATACAACTGGTTAAGCTAATCGGGCGGTAGTTGTTTGGTTTATTCGCTGGCTTTCCTTCTTTCTGGAACATTAATATTATTGCTTCCTTCCAAGAAATGGGGATATATCCAGCTGATAGTGAGAGATTAAATAACGCTGTTAGGTGTTCATATAATCTCTGACAAACTATTAAATTATAAGTTTATTTGTTTGTTTTGAATTTTGCGCTAGCTGTCTCTAGTTTAGCGGTATGAGACTAGAGAGAAAACAGCTAGTTATCGCCACCTACCGCCAACTCTTGAGCTACTCTTTTACCAACGAATAGTGATACTGACCGTAACATTAAAACACTCCCACTGCTGAAAGAGCGAGCATGTTTAGTGTAATTAAGGTGTGAAGACATAAACAACAGATTAATCATCATGCTATAATGGAACTTTTACTTATATGATACTGAAAAAATCTTTTTGTTACTCGATGTGTAATCACAACTTTGCTTAATTTTTATCCTGTGTGTATGCAAATTTGCATTAGGAATGGTAGTTACGATTTGCTCGTTTTCCCTCCTCTTCCCGTTTAGAAAAACTTTCACCAGTGTCAGGGTTCAGATATGACGTCATGGATGCTTCAAGAGCGGATCTAATGCACTAGCGCCATCTACATAAATATATTATAGTACTGTCCATAAAAATACTTAGCAGGATGTGAATGGATCTTCATCCAATATGGCATGGAAGTTAATTAGGTCTATGAGGAAATGCATACAATTTTGTGTTTTGCTGTTTTTATGGGCCTTTGTTTTTTTTTTAATTGTATACGAAGGAAAAACTTTTCATGTCCTAAGATAACCTTTCATTAATCATTTAATTTACATAAGTTCCATTCAGGGTACGGGTACCACAGCTAGTTATCATAAATTAACATGTGTACATTTTAAACGATTTCTTCAATATTACGTAGTCGTAGCTCGGCCTAGTTGCGAGAACACTCAACTCGCAATTATTGTTGTTTGAAGGTCGGGGCAAGGAGTTGTTCTATCTCTGAAAGTTTGTTTGAAGCTAAGCATAAAACAACAGAGGCTATCAGTGTTCTGCTCACCACTGGTATCGAAACCCGGAGTCTAGCGATGTAAATCTGCAGACATACCGTTGTGCCACTGGGGAAGGTCCTAAAAGTTCAGAAGAAAATTTACTTCAATAATTTGTAAATGCATTAGAAAATAATAATAATTAAATGTAAATAATATAATTAAAGTTACATAAATAAGCCATAATCAGCTATAGCATCGTTCAGACTTCAAAGTAGAAACGTGCATTCCAAAATAAATTATGAGGACGATCAGTCTAGCAATCTGATATTTAGAAATTTGAATCCTGTTCCCGAACATTTTAGCTATATCAGACGCTAGGGCGTTATAATATGATTGTTAGTTTCACTATTCGTTGGCAAAAAACGGCGAAAGACATGCACTGAGCAGTATTGACTAACAGTCTTTCCTCTAGATTATCACTTCAAATCAAGAATGGCTAGTTCAGATATCATTGCGCGAATTAAAAAAAAAGAAGTCAATGTTACGATACCTCCAAAGGTTTAGATATTCCAACTGGAAGTGTTTTTATAGGTTGTTTTACTGAATAACCTAATAACCACTGATAAGACTTGATAATGTAATTTTATATTCCAATCCATTATTTGTGTATATCAATGCACCTCACCAAATAACACAATATTCCTCTTTAACTGAGCTCACTATCTCAGTTGATTTCCCATCGCTGTCTGAGTGGGAATTCTTGCTTGTAACTTTAAAATCCGAGTTTTGGTTCCGGTGGTGACCAAAACACGGCACATTGAGTATCTGTGTGCTTAATCAAATTCGAAAATATTTTATAATTTTTGTGCTTTAATTATCTTTACAGGTCTCTTAGTTCAAATGACAAAGACGTCCCCTGGTATCCATATAAAGCAGCTGCAAAGCTCGGTAAAAAATATGAAACTCTGGAAGCGTGTTTCCGCCAGTTCCCTCAGTGTGTGGAAGAGTTCTTACCAGTCATTTGAAAAACAGACTAAATCTGCTTGGTTATTCGTAATTTTTAAAGTGTATATAATAAAATAATTAAGTTATGAGTTTTATGTATAATAATACATTTATTACACGTGAAAATAAATATACATTTAAAAATATTGTTATATTTTTGTGGTGTTAAAATTTAACGCGAAGTCAAATTTCTTAGTGTATCATTTAACAGAACAAATATTTAAAATTCAACAAAAGAAGAGGCAAGAACATAATTGTTGACAAATGCATACATAAAATGAATTATTTTTATAAATTAATCTCAATTAAATAGTTTTTCATTCATGTGAAGGAAAAGTTTGTTTCTTTTACGGCAGTGATTGTACACATTATTTACAATCTTTATAAACATATTTATATTTCATTTTAATTTTAAAGAATTAAGTTCATTCATTAACTGTACTACAACACCGATCCTCCCAGATCTTTTGACCAAATAAGCGCGAGAGAGAATCTGTACAGAAGTTTCCACGCTAGTAGTCTAAAAAGCAACAACAGATGAACTTGTTCTAAACACACTATTAAAATTTACCCAACCTACAAACTCCCGGTTATGGTTTGTTTGTTTTGAATTTCGCACAAAGCTACTCGATGCCTATCTGTGCTAGCCGTTCTTAGTTTAGTAATGTGAGGCTAGAAGGAAGGCAGATAGTCATCCCAACCAACTGCCAACTCTTGGGCTACTATTTTACCAACGAATAGTGGGATTGGCTGTAATTTAATAACACCAACACGGCTGAAATGGCGAGCATTTTTGATGCGACGGAGATTTGAACCCGCGACTCTCAGAATACTACTCGAGCATCCTAACCACCTTGCCATGTCGGACCTGCGCAATTATGGATTACACATGTACGGGATGGATTAATTAAACATCATTATATAAGTAAATTACAAAATTTCCTACTTACAACAGCCTTCAAAATATCAAAATCAACATCACCAACTTTCCTACATAAATTTGCATATTTAGAACCCGACAGACTCCTACATGGTTCACTAAACTGAAAAACTCGGAACAAAACAAATTATTGCATGGATTAGACCGCTGTCACATACATGAAGATAGTAGCCCTAAGATGATTAACGTATGGTATAGATATAGGTACAAATTAAGGACACTAACAATAGACCTTAAGTTTATCATTAATCTAGAGAATTACGAGAAAATAAAAAAAAGGGCATTTAAAGCAACGCCTTCATAAACAGGGTATTTATATGCAGTGCTCTTACACTGACCTTAAATTTAAAGATAAACGTGAGTAAATATTGCTGGAACTTTTTATAAACCAAATGAAAAGAAAGTGATTTCAACACATTGAATATTACGTTAATTATTTTTATGGACGTGACCTTGATAGGGGTCAGAGTACCCGCCTGGATAACATAGAACAAACACTTCCAATTTGTGTTTTTGAAAGCGCTCAGGTTATAGGGTTTTTATTTCATCTTTATCATTCTTGAACCTACGTATTTTTTAACATCATAAATAGTACAAACACTTATGATCTTACGTAAAAATACTATTATTATTACGACAAGATAATCAGAGACAGTTGCAATATTAACCTAATATTTCAGGTCGAAAAATGACCTAAATACCGATCACGAACATAGAAGTTTCCTCAAAACGGTCTTTAGATTAATTAGTCTAATAGATTAGAGAAAAAAAATAGTTAAAAAATAACATACCACTAATTCTTGAGCAGTGTTTGACAAGTTTCATTTTACATAATTTAGATAATTTCATGCTTCCTTATAGCAAAGTCACATTGGGCTATCTGCTGAGTCCACCGATGGGAATCGAACCCCTGATTTTAACGATCGGAGAAAGTGACGTCATAGACCACGGAATATGATCCAGGGGCAGATGGAAATGGCGTTGAACTCATCTCAGATGCGAGACAGATTTTTGTTATGCGATTTGTTCGTGGAGGACGCTGCTAATTTTCAATCTGTGTCATGTATTAGTACTGTGATAGGGTCCGTATGGACAGATGATTAGGGCTATAGACTCGTAATCTGATGGCCACGGGTTCGAATTTCCGTCTCATTAAACATGATCTCTCTTTCAGCCGTGGGGGCATTATAAAGTCACTGTCAATCCCCTTATTCGTCGGTAAAAGAGTAGCCCTAGAGTTGGTGATGACAAGTTGCCTTCCTTCAAGACTTACATTGATAAAATTAAAAACGGCTAGTGCAGAAGCCCTCGTAAAGTTTAGGCAAAATTCAAAACCAAACCAAATGATACTACTGCAGTTCTTAACACGATATTAATTTCTAAATTATCTTTAGGGTTAACTTTGCTTCAGCTCAAAACATTAACGAAGAATGTTTCTGATTACGTGACATAGATTTACAATCTAAGCAGAGGACTGTTTTGTATGTTAACCCAAAACATTCAAGTTCTAGATATACATTACATAAAAAATATTAACTAAAGTTGTATGCCCAAACGAAAATAGACAGGTTTATTTAATTTATAGCAACAAATGAGGTGTTTTGACAATTGAGATTATTGTTATTTGTGTTTGCTATAGTTTAACTTTATGTATTGGATTTTTCATTACTCATCATATATTGATTTAATATACAACTTATATATTACAGAAACAGTTTGTATCGTGTCGCTTTACACGTAAAATGTTCAAGCTATACATAAATAGCATAGGTATCATGTTAAGTAATAGTAATGCAGTACAATTCAATATGATTCAATCTGTGACTACATATATTTATATATACACATTAAATTATCTTATAATTACACAGAGCAGTCGAATCCCGGTCGCACCAAACATGCTCACCCTTTCAGCCGTGGGAGCGTTATAATGTGACGTTCAATCCCACTATTCGTTGGTAAAAGAGTAGCCCAAGAGTTGGCGGTGGGTGGTGATGGCTAGCTGCCTTCCCTCTAGTCTTACGCTGCTAAATTATGGACGGCTAGCAGAGATAGCCCTCGAGTAGCTTTGTGCGAAATTCAAAACAAATAGACAAACAATACACAGGGCAAAAGAAACTGTAAAACAAAACGCTTAGTGTCAAAAAACAAAAAAAAAAAGACAATTTATTTTAATTTATTATCATTTTATCTTAACCTATTTCTTAGGCTTGTTTTTGTTCTCATTTCTTATTTTACCCTGTACTCATCAAACGTCTATATAAGAAATGGTTTTGGTTCAACTAGAATGAGCAACATTGATAATGTGGTTTGTAAAACTTGTTTCTCAACTCATACCGCTGGTCAAATTCCAATCAATCATCTAAGCTATTTACACTTTTTTTATTATAGAAACTAAGTGAAATAAATAACAACACTTGCCAATTACAAAGATCACAACATCTATATTTTTTTATCTACATATACAAGTATAAAGCACAATCTATTTTACTGAACGGCCTGAATGGCCAAGCGTGTTAAGGCGTGCGACACGTAATCTGAGGGTCGCGGGTTCGTATCACCGTCGCGCCAAACATGCTCGCCCTTTCAGCCATGAGAGCGTTATAATGTGACGGTCAATCCCACTATTCGTTGGTGAAAGAGTAGCCAAAGAGTCGGCGATGGGTGGTGATGACTAGCTGCCTTCCCTCTAGTCTTACACTGCTAAATTAGGGACGGCTAGCACAGATAGGCCTCGAGTAACTTTGTGCGAAATTCAAAAACAAACAATTTTTCTGAATTATCGCTGTGTATAAACTTTCTTAAAATGACTGTTCATTTTTGTTTCGGCTTACAACTTTAGTTAATATTTTTATATAATATATAGTTAGAATTTGAATGTTTTGAGTTAACATACAAACTCTCCTCTGTTATATTGTAAATCAATATTACGTAATCAGAAACAATCCCCATTATTGCTTTAGAAGCGAAAAAAGGACAGGTGATTAGAGCGTTCAACTCTCAATCTGAAGGACACCGATTTGAATCTCCTTCCAAAGAAACATGCTTGTCCTTTCAGTCGTGAGAGTTATATTTTGTGGTCAATCCCACTCTTCTTTGGCGAAAGTGTAACCCAAGGGTTCGCGGTGGATGCTGATGACAAGTTCCTTTCCCTCTAGTTTTCACTGTTAAATGAGGGACAGCAATCGTAGATAGCACTTTCTCAAGTTAGTATGCAAAGTTCATACCAAAGAAGAATGGCAGTAGTATAACATAACCTAGAGTAATTATCAACAACACCCTTTAGTAATTCGCTATAGAACCCCATCAGACATACATGCGTTTTGTATATTACTTATTCATGTATCATATTAAGTTAGAAACATGTCTCTCAAATGCACAACGCATACCTTTTTTAGTGTATTTTAGTACAAAAATTTATTATAAGTCGGAGAGTCGAAATAAAATCCTTATGGTATAACAAGTACACACCTACAACCACTACTAACAATAATTGTAAAGATATTTTGAAGATATTTCTTAAGTTCTGCAGTACTTACGGTAGCAATGGACCAACTGTGCAATATGCACAGTCAAAATTAAAATTTCAAACACACTGCAAACAGCACTTAAACAAAACTTTAATTTAGTACTTTAAGACTAGAGAGAAGGCAGCACTACCCACCGTCAACTCTTGAGCTGCTACTCTTTTACCAACGAATAGTGGGGTTGATCGTCACATTATAATTCCTCCACGGTTAAAAGGGCAATCATGTTTGGTGTGACGGAGATTCGAACCCGTGACTCTCAGATTACAAGTCAAGTATCATAACCATTTGGCCCTGCCGGGCCTCATTTGGAAATGAATAGCTTCTGGTAAAATTCAAGTCAAATCTATAATTGTGTCAAAGTTTTAAGTCAAACACGAAGTAGGAATGAGTAGAACGACAGTCCTACACACTTTGAGGTTGCACTTGTCACAAACCACGAAGTATTCTAATGTTATCTTGCTCATCCATATCTTTTATCTTACACTTTTGTGCTCCCATTTATATTTTCTAATTGTTTTAATAATTTGGTTTACACTTACGTTAATAGTGTGTTCTCGTTAAAATATATTTCTTTGTACTGGATCAATGTATCAACTTACTCATTGTGTGGTTTGTGAATTGTTTTCTGATTTTCTGTACAGTAACTGCTACTCTACACTTTTGTTATCATATTTCTATTATATGGAAAAAATCTAAGCCAATTAATTAATTACAACAATAAACTACCTAGTTTCTCAGTGTTCGATGTTGTACTTAGAATTATTTGATTATTTACCCACTTACCATATTGTATGTATCACTTAAAATTATATATTTTATTAAAAATATTATATTTTTACTCACTCACAATATCTCTCTCTCTATATATATATATAAGTTTATTAGATAGATTACAAATGACATAGTTATGTTGAGAAAGAGCTAAAGTAATTCGAAATAGGAATTATTATGATAAGAGCTTTTCGCACAATTCATTGGGTGTCAAACATGATTTGTTAGCCGTTTGAATACAAGAATAATGAGTTATATCAATTATTAAACATAGTGTTGATGTGAATGTGCTTTATACTTACTATGAGAAAAACTTATACACAAGATAGGTAATGTAAATAGAAAGTTTCATTGCATACTATTAATTTCTTTACGTTATATAGACGTGCACAAATAAAAAGAATAAATAAACTTACTATTGCATCACCAATAACTAAAACACTTTTTTGTATAACCTACACTTCTATTCATGTTTGTAGGTCTCCTTGCAGTTCAGCTGCAAGTCTACGGTCCTGCAACGCTAAAATCCGGTGCTCGATTTATCGTGGTGGACAGAATTCATGTGACAAATAAACTTAATATTCTAAAAAAATGTTTAGTCTCTAACTTCAAGGAAGGTCCAGTTCAATCTACACTTTGATCAACATATGTTACTGGGTTATAGTAGTTTCGGATAATTCCTTTCCTCACCAATAACCCTGAACACAAATTAACCAAAGAGAGATAAATTGAACCTACATCACAGTGAAAAGTTTGAAACATACAATTTGCATGTATGAGTTTTATAGTCACTATGAGAAAAAACTACTATAACCGAAACGTTTCTCAACTTGAGTTACTTATTTCGTGTTTCGTCTGAAATAAACGGTAGGTAACAATAGATTTACTATAAGGTTATATTTACCTGTTTGAGTTGGTGGCGTAAATTCAATATATATACAGTACGTTTAGTTATAAACTATGTTTAATCTCTGCAATTCAAGTAAAGAGTATATTTTATTTCTAATGACATCTTAATAATAAGGTTTTTCAATAGTAAAGACAATTTTATATTTGTGGGAACAAATAAATCTGATTATGAATGTATGGCTATAAAACAACTTTCTTGCGTCTCAAAGTTATTCATTACGTTTTGAACAAACAAAGATAGCAACGTTGAGTACTGCTTTATTCAATGCACCCGTGAGTAACTTGTAACTAAACATAATAAAAAAAACGAGAATATAACCTAATTTTACGTTTACTGAAGATCTATGGTAAGAACTATTGTATTTAGTACCTGTTTTTTGCTCTTCGTTTTAATACAAGTAATACAGTTCTACAGATTTTGTTTCTAGCATATAATGCGATGATCACTATGAAAATTCACTGTTTTCTTCTCAGTCTAGTAGCATAAGACAACCCATAAGAGTTACTCCTGAAGTAATTGTAAGTAATAAATCGTAGTTACAAAACGTGATACTGTATTTTCCTATATTTAAAACTCGAATGTCTAATGAGAGATTGATAAACGAGATAAGTCACTTTTTACGTCAATCGCGGCACATCAGTATAGATTGAAGTAATTGTTGTCTTACCTTACCAGTTTATTAACATAGTTTATTTACGTAAAATACCTTACAGTGTTAGAGAGACAGAACACAAGGATATCGTACCTACAACTAGATGTTTTAAAACAACGTAAAGTGGAAACACATAAAAAACTTGATGGTAGGAAAGTTAAACCGTCATTTTATCTACCTTCAGGCTTATTTAATAATATAACTATTATGTCTTGACGAATCTGTTTATCAGGCTAAGTCACCTAATGATTTCAGTTTTCTTAACATTTTCTGAAATACTTTTTTTTTCTCTACAAACAGGTTTGTGTTAAAATTCAAAGCTGTGTTTTTTTTTAGAGTTAAAATTTTACCACCTCAAACGTTGCTATTTTCTCTAGGCAAACTGTACATTAAGGAGAACAATATTTATTCAGACAATATTATATCATTAATGTATAATTATATTATCTAAAGCTCTAGTCACTTTGAAATATGAATTTAACATTCTAGAATGTCATCGAATATCAGGATTTGATCATTACCCATGTAAGGTCTCATGGACAGGCAACGGGACAGAATACACGAACCTTTGAACACGACATTCGTCACACTAACCAATGATCACATAACGTTTTATTAAAAATACAACGTTTCAACAGAAATTTAATATTTTTATCAATATTACAGCCGAGAGTTTGAGAGAATTTTGTGATTGACGTTCTGAAGCTATCATTGTATTATGACTGCTATAGTTACATTAATTTCTCAGTCACCCGCTGACATTTGTTAGTATAGATTCATTTGTATCAATTGTTATACAAAAATTGATCAGTTTTCTAAATGTTCGAGGTAACTGTTGGATGAAAAACGTTGTGTTAGGCCTCAAAATTGAAGATTTTCCTTTATCTTTTTCTTCTTCCAACGCTATTGTTTTATAGAATATTAGTTATAAAGTATTTGGCTTTGATGAAAATAATAAGAATGAATATGTTCCATGACATGGCCGGGAGAAGGTATGAATGAGAATAGGCTTAACTTTGAAACTTTGTTTTCTATATAATATAATATAAGAGTGTTTAATGTTTTAATCGTTTGAGTTCGAGGCTGCTGTCATAAGAAGATTCATTGGTAATACAGACATAATTCACGTGCCAAGGATCTCTTATATAGTTAATAAAGTAGAAAACACAAGTTCATGTTTAATAGAAAGTAGACTCAACTCTAGCTATATTATTATGCTAGGGAAGTTGCCATTCTTTTGTCTCCTCCCTTTTTCCACACAGTTTTGCTTTCCAGTTTGTAACGAAACAAAGACTACGAATAATCCCAAATATATTTACTCATTACAATGTGAATAAGTGTTCCAGTAGCTGTGAATACTTGATTCCACACCGTTTAAAAAGAATTACAGCTATAAATAACTAATTGTGCTAATGTCGTATACAGTATTCTTACAATCCAATTTTCTAAACCAGTTTTATGTTTCACAGAAATGGTTACCAGTCTAACCAATCTTGTTTTTGTTATAGCTGAATGCAATTATGTTTTAATTAGTTAGCTTGGAAAAGTTTCATTATTTACTATGAACGAGATGAAAAATTCAATAAAAAAGGTTTAAGAACTTCAAATGTCTCCAGCGGAACTAGATTCATGTTAATTAACAATTATGGATGTTTAGGCTGTTTATTAGAATCTCTCAAATCACATTGTAATAAAATTTTGCGTTTTTACTTTCTTTTTAACTGGTTTTGTTTTGGTTTGCTACGGTTTCTTTAACACAGTTGTACGCAAAGTGTCAGATTAAGAAGAATGGTATCTTTATAGTGTTCCATATGGAATATTTGTATGCTTCCCTTTACCGGTATTCAGCCTTAGAAGGTCAACACATGCACCTATGTTCACTGATAACTCACTTTTAGTTTCCACGGTTTTATAGCAATGTCGCACTTTATACGAAATAACAATGACATGAGAATCTTTTAATTTTCATGATTCCTAAAAAATAACTACAAGAAATTATTGTAACCTGTGAACTATCCTCTTATTTCAACAATATTTTAAAAGTTTGTAACAACACATTTTGAGATATTTTTATTGTGCGAGATCCTGGAATAAAAACAAGATATTTTTACATTCTAGGGACAGAAGTTGAGCGCTTTGTTCTAATTTTATTTTGGTTATTCAGAGCAGACGACCTTTTCTCGGGGGCGCACAACGAGAGAGGTGGTGTAATAAATGCACAGTGATTTTACAATATGAATGTATAGATAATATTAATTTTATTTGACAAGATCCTCTATTTTGCTACTGTTCGATAATTCCAATCTTGGATAAGAGGTTTTACAAACGTTGCACTTTCATCATTGTGTCTCCCAAAACTTTATTCCTGGGCACAAATAAAAATATAAAAATTTGTAATTAGAAATATTAAACTTATTGCAGTACTATAAGAATAAAATATCCATCGCTCTAGTCATAAGAGAGTTGGTAATGACAGTTTCACAGCATAGCAACAGATATGATCAATTGAGTGTTAAGGTTCTGTTCTTGTAAATACTGGATGTTAAATAGGACGTTTTGTTTTAGGTTTATATAACAAGGTGACAGTTTTCATTTATGTGGTCTCCAAGTTGTCATTTAAAGAAAAAATGCTTAATCTAATTTGTTTAATTTCAAGCAATAAAACAAGTATGGGTATTTTCATGATTTCCTCGACATTGATTAAAGTGTCTGTTCAAGAAAATAATTATTTTAAAGCAGCATAAAAACATTAAATTAATTGGTTCTATTATAAAACTATATGAAAAATATGCTGCAGTAAATAAAATACTCGTCAATATTGAATTGACCTTCATAGTGAGATTTAAGGTTTTTGATTATACATACACAGAAGAAGTGGAGTTTCTTTCCCAGGAACCTCTTTTGTCTTCACATCTATTATAATTAACAAACCAGGCTAATGGGATATTATTCGGCTTGTTAATATCTACAGTACACTAACATATGTAACTAGAGGGCTGAGTTCAAGATAATTTGGTATACTGTTCAGTCTGTATTTAGAAAGATACACTAGTTCAGCTTCATTCTACAAAATAATTAAGTGCTCATCGTAATTTATACAGATAATAGTGAAATTTAGTGTTACGAAATGTTTACATAGCAAATTTGTATCATTATTATGCATGAGGTGATGTGAATCTATATAATGCAAAAAACAAACAAACAACATCAAGCTATGGTTTGCGAAGTTAGAATTATATTTAACTTAAAATGTTCATGGATATATATAAATTCATCTAAATACACTCATTTAAGGCAATCAAATTTTTTCATAACAAATATATAACAAAGAACTGTCTTATTATGACCTTTGTTACATTATATGAGAACTAAATGATTTAAACAATAGATTGTGATCACTATTGACCCTTAAAATGTTAATAGTAGAATATTATAATTCATAGGGTTTTGATAGTTCGAATAACAACAAAACATTATTTATTTCAGGATATTTTTCTTGATGGCAAACAAAAGCATTATATAAACAATAAGTTTAACATAAAATACAAATTACCTGGTTATTACAACCTATAGTTTAAACACTAAAAACAAGAAATATATATAATAGATACAACAAGCAAGAGTCAACAGGCTATTTAAAACAAATAAGTAAAATTTCATTTGATGAACCTGAAATGTACCAAAAACATTTCAACTCGTTATAAGCTGTATAATGCTGATTTCATGTTTCAAACAACGTTTCAACATCTCACCTTATTATAACCTATAAATTACAATTGTTTATCATCAAACGTGAATGTCAAATAAAAATCTCAGAAAGTGTAAAATATACATCTTAACAGGATTTATTAATCACACTTGTGTCAAATTATAAAAATATCATAGGTTATTAATCACTTGAATGTTGAATCCTAACCCTAAACAAACAACTTGTAATCACACTTGTGTGTAAACTCCCAACCTTAGCAAGTAATAATAATATGAGTTCGTAGAGAGAAAAGTCTGTAACATAACAATTAAATAGTCACATTTGTATACAGAATCTTAACTTAAATAACTGATGATAATAACATGGGTTCGTAAGAGTAAGTCTTTAAAAAAACTAGTCAATTAGTCGCATGTTTAAGTATCTTAGAAACAGTAGCTTGTAATTAGAGAAAATAGCAGTCACAGTAGCAACCGCTTTAATAATGATAAACTAAACAAACAATAATTTTAGGTTGCATTCTACATCCAGTAGGTTATTTCTCCCATCTGTTTGCTATAAAAAATAAAAGAAGTGTTATCAATGAAATTTATAAATAATTTAACTAAATGTGATATGGTGCAAACAATGTATTAACATTATTTCACTCAACCAGTATGAATAAAGAATAATTCCGAGTAACTATAATACGTACTATGTACATGAAGTTTCAATATTTACCACATCACTTGTCAGTTTTAATTCCGTACGAGTATTTTGTTATGTTCACGTACGCACATTAGAATTTACACATGTTGCGCAACCGTTGACATTTGTTAATGTGATGTCAAACTAAAAACTACATATTTGTTTTTTGTATCTTAGAATCAGTTATATCTGTCAGGCCTTGTATCTAGTGTTACAAATAACTTAGGCTCTTTTTAATTTACATTCCATTTATTTTTTTAAATAATTTTAAACCAAAGCCCAATAGAAATAGCACTTCAGATCTGTCTTTTAATTCCAATAATACAGTGCTGGCCAAAATCTTAAGGCCAATAAACATAAAGAAAAATATGCATTTTGCGTTGTTAGACTCAACCACTTATTTCCGTAGAGCTTCGAAAGATGAAAATAAGAAAAGGAAAAATAAAAATAAAAAACTTTTTCGGCATTTAATAGGGAAAATGCCAATACTATGAAATTAGCCTAAATACTAGCTGGTCAAAAGTTTAAGACCATACTGAAAGGAAGCGTTAATCGGTAAACAGGTAACGAAATTTAGTCATTTGTGTTCAAGCATTAGCATTGTCATCATCTCCCATTGACATCTCCTGTGTTACATTGGGTAAAAACATGGCAAAGGCTAAAAAGTTGACACAGTTTGAACGTGGCAGAATTATCTAGCTGCAAAAGCAAGGTGTCTCTCAACGTGCCATCGCTGGTGAGATTGGGCGTAGTAAAACTGCTGTTGCAAATTTCTTAAAAGACTCTGAGGGATACGGAACGAGAATTTCAAGTGGTCGGCCCAATAAAATTTCGCCGGCATTGAGCTGGAGGATTCGACGGGTTGTCCGGCAAGACAACAGCCGATCGTCGAATCAGATTAAGGCCCTTATGGACGCAGAATGCAGCTCAAAAACAATAAGACGGCATCTTCGAGAGAAAGGCTTTAAAAACCGTAAATGTCTTCAAATTATTAGTTAAAGAGATTGTAAAGGGCAAATTCATGAAGAAATATTGAACTATGAGGGTATTATGTACACATGAAATTTGTGCTTGGAAATTGAAGGATAAAATATTTAAGAATGTTGCCATCACTTTGATATTTCTAATGAATATGACTGTGCAAAAGGAAAAAAAAAATATCTTTTGGAGGACAAACTACTATGGCAACTCTGGATTGTTTTTGCCCTTAGATTATCTTGACCAAAGTTATAACATAAAAATTATTAGAATTGTATTTTTTTACATGTGTTATGGTGACATTTTTATTAATATCTTTTAGAAGCTGATTGACTGGCCAATTTTTTTTGGATTTCAGTTTCACACAAAAAAAATTAATCTTTGTTTGTCAGTTTATTTAACACTGTATTTTGTGATTGATATATATATATATATATATTAATTGATCCTCAAGTTTAATAAAAAACTAACTTTGATGTCAAAAAATTATTTAACTTTTGGGTGAATCATGTAATATTAGCATAACATAAACCCAGTTACAATATCATTTGTTTTGGTAAAAATTTAATTATTATTTATCACACATTAATTGTAGATTTTATTTTGAAATAATAAATGTAGGCATAATTCAGACTTATATGTAAAGCGGTGTGTGATATGGCAGTTTTTCCCAAAGATGTTTAGATGAAACGAAGGATCAGGTATTTCAGCCATTTGATACTGTTTCTAGTCCTTGAATATTATTACTATTCTTTCTAAGTTAGGTTGTAGAAATTGCCCTAGTAATTTTAAGAGTACTAGTCTTAAATCTGATGGCAAATAAATTGTGATGAAAGATACTTTGTAAACAGTCAACATGGTTTTACAAGAGGAAAATTTTTTCTAACTTTTTATTGTCTTTTGATATCTCTTGATAGTTTTGTATTGAATAGGAAAAGGAATTGACGAAACACTGTTGATGTATTAAAGATTGCTAATTTTCAAGACAAAGGGCTGATTTAGATAGTCTGTAGCAGTATATAGAATGACTTTTTATCTGTTTCAATGAAACATCTGAATAAAAAATACTATACCAAGATTTTGGCAAAGTTTCCCATTGCCAACTGGTAATAAGTTGTATTTTAATGTTTCACTCCCTCAGTCTTTATGTGTAAAAATGTGATTATCAGGTTTTGTTTCCATATTTAAGTTACTGGTAGTTAAGCCTTTCTTTCAGTGTGAAACTTCACTTGTTTTTATCACCCCATTTGATGTGAATCACACCATGAAAGTCATTGATTTTACAATGATTAAGATATGTATTAAGCATGCACATTAACAACATTGTTGATATAATATGATGTTTCAAGTACCATTACTACTAAGGTTTGAAAAATTATAAGATTTATTTTAAAAATACAAATTTTACAAAATATTAAATGCAAATAAAATAGTGGCAGACTGCAACTTTGTAGGTATCTCAATTTCCAAATTAAAAAACCAGTATGAAAAACATCATTATTATGTATTTAATGTCAGAGTTAACAACTATTTATTTTACTGTACATTTCTGATTTAGTGACAGTTAACAATATGGCGAATACTAGATACAATATACAGTGTAATGGATTTACTGTTATGTATTTATTTTAATATAGGTTTTTGTATTGGTTAAATATATATTTAATAATGAATGTAATGTATAATACTAAATATGTGTTTTAAAATTCCCACTTATTCACTAAATTTGTATAAGATTCTGATGTGTAAGAATCAACAATTTACAATGTATATATGTAAAATATCACTGACAAATGAACTTTTGAGAATGTTACATAATGTTTGTAAATTGATGCACCAAGAGACAGTTTTTATATTGTGTTATTGATTTGTTAGTTAGTGTACTATTATTTTTGGAAACTATAATTGTTACAAAACACTTATCAATTGTGAAACTGCAGATATTTGACTAGGAATATTTATATATTTCAAACATTACACTCTGTGTAACATCAGTGAATTAACTTTGAAAGTCAGTATTTCTTCAAAAACATTGGATATTTTTGTTGGAAAATTTTGCATGTAAAATGTTAACTACATACCCATTAAGTATATTATACTGATAATAATCTCAAAGTAATTTATTCATCATAAACCATCAATAAAATATTTAGTTCTAAATCAGGTAGAAGACTCAATGTTGTTTGTAAATTTATAAAACTTGTGTATATAAATCTTTATTTCTAATATCTCTTTGCAGTGGTGGATTTAAGGTTATATGGGCCCAGAGGTTAGTCATTTTTGTGGATGCTATATCCCGTGTAATATAAAATAAAATTATCAATAGTCCACCCATCTATTCCAGGGACCCTGGGGTTGAGCCAACCTCTAGCCCCTACCTAAATATATCACTGTATATTTTCAACAACCATTGTTATAAATTGTATTATTGTTTGTATATCAAAATATATTTGTGTTAAGAAAGAAAATTGTGTATATCAATCTTGTTGGCAGATATTATAAATTTCATACAGGTAGACATTCAATTAACTTCTAAGTTTAAAATTTCCATCGATTTGAAATGTAATGTAATATGTAACATAATCAATTGGAGACTCATCCGAGATAACTTGTAATATGTAACAACAGAAATACTGGAAAAATTACAGATATTGATCTTGTAGGATTGAGAGATCAAACAGTATGCAAGCTGTAAAATGGACAAAAATATTTTTTTTTCATCACATGAACATCACTTTTCCCTCCAACATCTCATAGTCTGAGTTCAACAGGAGAATTCACAGATGTATCTTCAATACATGTAAATTTGTAACATATCTGATTTTTCTGTACATTTTTTTATTACTAAAGGCTTGCCACATTTTGTGTACATTCAAATAGTTAATTCAAAATTACAGTCTACATTCTTTCTCTAGTATAGAGGTTAGTTGGTCCATTGGACTTACAACCCAATGCACAGTCAGTTAGTCATAATAACAGTTTGGAAAAACAAACAAAACCTATTTCAAATAAATAATAATGTATCAAAAATAAAAGATAATATAAGTAATTACAACAAAATTTCTTTTAAGAAATAAAATATTGCAGCTGCATTCCACATTTTCACAGATATTTAACTAAAACTTCTCTCATCTCTGTCAGTCTAACTTCAACATATAAATCTTTTATTTTTTTGCCACATAACAATATTACATCTAACATGATTAAGTACTTAACATATAGTTTACATGATTAATCATGGGCTTTAATATCTATATGTGATTGTTTGGGAAATTTTGTATTACTGTCTTAAAAGGAAAATCACTTCTTTAATACTTAATATTCACTGGGAGGTAGGTAAGTAAATGAACAAAACAACTGAAAGAAAAAATACATAAGGATAACAAAATCATAAGTAAAAATACAAAAACAATAAAAAGAATAATAACTAAAAATAAAAATGAAATTGCTGCTTCACAGCACAAGTAATAAATTTTAACTTTTTGTTAACTCTTTCACCACCATAAGGCCTCATATATTTCCCTTTAGAGTGCTGGTACTTCTGTGGAAATGTGAGCACCCATGGATAAAGAGTATTCTAATGCAATACTTCCCTCCTCTCACAAGACTAGTTATTTCTATTATTGCTGCCCTCTATGTGCAAACATTTTTTATTATTCATGCCACAAGCCTTTCACACACCACATTGGAAACAGATGATTTCAACATGTTTCTCATCCAAATCACTGTGCATCATTTCTCCACCTACAGAGCATCATACTCTCACATGAGGCATGTGTCTCCCTCTATCAAACTGTCACTTCTCACTTGGCAGTGCTTGAACTCAGATGTCTTTACTTTTTCTGGCTTTATTAATGTTTTAGATTGAATTCATTCTTCAAGTAATTTAATTTAAAATAATCGTTTTTTTTTTTAAAAAAGCATTCAGGTTCCATCACTCTTATTCTAGTTGCATTTATTTCTTGCTTCAAATGTATATTTTGACTGACACAACATGAATTCTGATGTTACTGTCACTACTTTGAGTGTATTATATTCAACAAGGGCTTTATAGGTGCAAGCAAACTATCGAGAGATTTATCTACATTTATTTTTAGCATGTTTAAACATTCTATTGTCAACCTTTATATGAATACTTTGCTCCATTCTCTCTTGAACATATAGAACCTGCACAGGCTGATAAGGTCTTTGACTGTCTGTTTACACATCCAGAGTTTGCCATGTTTTCCCATACACTTATTGAGGATTTTTTTCTGCCTTGCATATTTTTTTTAAAACATTATTTCTTGGTTTGTGATGTTTCACCTCTTGTTTCTACAGATTATAACCAGAGTCCTTCATTCCTGCATAAATATACTTCCCAACCATAATTGTTTTTCACTCCCATCCCTGACATTTATGTTCTTGCTGAACAGTGCACCTTTCAGTTCTGAACAATTTTCTGGGGATATATTGTTGCACCTTACCTCCATATTGATTCATTTATCATTGTTGTCTCTAGCTTTGAAATTGTGTTTTATTTTTTACTGGGGCATTTTAAGCCATGATGCTATCTTATGTCAAACCAATTTACCTGCTCCCTTATCTCCAGGGGCCTAGCATGTCCAAGCACGTAAGGGGTGCGACTCATAATCCGAGGGTCGCGGGTTCGCGCCCGCGTCGAGCTAAATATGCTCGCCCTCCCAGCCATGGGGGCATACCATGTGATGGTCAATCCCACTATTCGTTGGTAAAAGAGTAGCCCAAGAGTTGGCAGTGGGTGGTGATGACTAGCTGCCTTCCCTCTAGTCTTACACTGCTAAATTAGGGATGGCTAGCACAGATATCCCTCGAGTAGCTTTGTGCAAAATTCTAAAAAAACAAACAGACAAACAAAAACCTTATCTCCAGAACTTGCTTATGGCTTTTTTTTAAAGCTGTTTCCTTTTTCATATAGTCTTGGAGTCTTGGGTGGCATCTGTTCAGCAACAATCTTACCATTCCATATTTGATATATTCTTTATCTAATTTCCTCTTCTTCCCCTTCTCAGCCTCTATTTGGCCCTCCTGTTCTTGTATCCATGGTTTGTCATTTTTCTTGATGACACACAATACCCTGCCAACTGTTTTGGTGACTACCTGATGAGTTTTGGCTCACTGTGAACTCAACTTGCAGTCTTCCTTGATTGGAGGTGTTCTATTTTCACCAATGTTTTAGTTCTTCAGATTTTGTCAGAGGATCTTAAAAATTCCATTTCTCACCCCCATCTCTGTTCTCCCTCATACCAATATTTTTCCTTGAAATTCTATAAATTGCCAGCATTATCAGGTACCTTTATCCCAAACATTTTGTTTTTCCCATTAGTGCATGGTTTTTCTCTAACCTATTCTTACCTTGTTAATTCATTTTTTTTGAGATTTTGCAAGCTTCTCTTTTAGATTGGTATATTAATGTGGTCCTCCATTCTCTCACTTTACCTTTGTTCAAACCTATTTTTTTACATTCTTTGTTTTATCTTTCACTTGAGGCATATTTTTTTCTTCTTTGTCTTGTGGGTGTTGGTGGTCTGACATGTTTCCCCTTGAAGTTACATGCGCACTTTACCACAATATATGTCTACTTCCTTATCCAGATCCTTCCCTTTCAAAAAACTAGTGGCTCATGAGGGTATCTCCTCCTTTTTGGCTTTTTCCCTTCACTCTATTTCTTGTCTTTGTCCCCATCCTGATATAGCTATATTTCTGTATCCTGTGTGTGCCCTTTGTTGTTATCTCACGTGGAAGACTTTCTGTCGTGATTCCCATTGCTGTCCCTTTATTACATGGAAATTCTTTGCCCAGAGTTATCTTTCCTCTTACTCTTATTATTTGTGTTTCTTGCTTCATCCAGTTTTTTTATCACTCCTTGTCCCACTCCCACCCTACTTACTTATGTGTTACCTCTCTTTAATCCAACACTTAACCATTTTCCTCACTTCTTGTTTTAATTGGCCTTTGGAGAAAAATCATATAATTGGGCATGTGGACCAACCTTGACACTTTCATCTCCCATTATTTACATCATATCACAGTTTCGGCTGCTTTTGGTTTTCACCTTCCACTTGTGGTTGTTTTTCAGACTTAAATACAACTGACAATGGGTAAGTCATCATTAATGCTTTCTTTTCTTCCATAGGCCCATTCTTTGTACTTTCAATACTTGAATCTCACTCTGTGGCAAGTGGTGCCTACCAGGTATTCTTTAACACTAAATCCACACTGTATGCTATGTTGTCTGGCACTTTCCTTTCCATGGCTGAACATGCTCTCCTTTCAATTGGGGTGTTTCACAAGATGGCTTGTAAGTGATAAACCTTGTGATATTTGCTTCATAATTTGGCCTGTCTTGAACCACACCACCCATAGACTATATGAGTAAAGCAAAAGGGGATAACTGCTTAACTCTGCCATGCCTGAAGAGGATAAATCAGTATGCTCTGCTTTTCAAAATACAGTTTTGTGATAACCTTTTGTGCTCACAGATGTCAATGTTCCTCAAGACTTTCCAATTCAGTCTCAGCCCCCCCTTACTTCTAGTGGCGTATGAGAGTCCTTACCACTTATCAGTTCCAAGCCATTGTAGTGGTCAACCTTGGAGGAACCATGCTGGATGGGCTTCACATAAGATGACTATCATTATTCGGTTCATAGTAGGGCTGTAGTGTTCTACTGGTGTAGATGATATAATATCCCATGATCTGTGATTAACATTACAGTGAAGTGAGACATCCAAATGCAGTTCATTTCATTGATTGGAAGCCTTTATTCGACCATTGCATGGATGTTGATACCCCACAAGCTGGTTTTGGATTTAGAGTGGAATAATCACCATAAGTTCTCACATAGGTTTTGGATTGTCTATTCTCCCCTCTTGTTTTCTCCTTCTGTGTTGTTGGTCAAAACAAGGATATGTGGAATTGTTCCAGTTCTATCCTTAGCTTTCTCTCATTCTTGTATTGCCTGAATATTATTTCCTTTTGGATGGTTCTGACCTGTTTCACAGTTGTGGGAGCTCATTTCATGTAGTAAACTTCTTCTGGATACCAGATGTCGCATTCCAAGATTAACATACGAGCACTTACCTTGTGTCATACCCAGGAATCAGAATAGTTTTTCAATTTACTGGTTCTTGGGTTTGAAGTAAAGACAGTGTGGTCCTTATCCTACCCTCACATGAATGTCAGAACCATGTGAAAAAGTTTTGGATGTAACTGACTTACTGAGTACAGTCTTCACGCTGTAGCCACTCTATGCCATAGGATGCATTATTGTTTACCCACATTTTTTATTGTGCATTTAAGTTACTATATTTTCTCTGGTTAGGATAACTTTCCTATGACATTCTCACACACTTGGATGTGTTCCTCTCATTTTCTGCCTCAATTTCTAACACTTTACACAAATAGGCAGGGAGAATACATGGATCAGAAATGATATGGTTCCTATTTTTGAGTTTTCAGATTTGAGTCTTTTCATCTACAGAGGTATCCTTTGGATACTTTTGAAATTACATGTACATATTTTTATAGTATCTCAAATTTGATAAAATAATTGGTCTTTTCATTATGTGAAGGCAACTGTAAGGAATATTTTTTTCAATGTAATATTTTACAACTTACTGATATATAAGCTGTAATACAATATTTTGAGAATATCACTGACTCTTTTGCTGTGAATAAAGTTTGTCAAAGTTTCATATGAATTTATCACTAAATGAATCTTTGTCCTTTTAGTTTTAGTTTTTCATTTTCTTTTAATTTTATTGAAATTGTTAGTTGAAACTTGCTTTACACTTTACTGCTACATAAAAAAGTTGAAAGGTATAAGTTGGTGATGGAAAGACTTATAATGGTTAAAGAAATTGCAGTTGAAATTATGTTAGTAATAAGACAGGTGAAGGTAAGTTGGAATAGAGGCATGGGTACAAACAATAGGAATACATTTTGAAAAGTGAAGGTCAAAAGAAACAAAGTTCACTCAAACCTCAAATAATAGGAAGCATGTGAGGCAGGGTTTGTGAGGGCCTAGAATTTCTTTCATAAGCTTTGCTGATGGGAATTTTAACTGAAATGTTCTAGAGGTACTTATATAAACAAAGGAGAAATTCCTAATAACTTAAAGATAACCAGTATCATAACTTTTTCCTTCAAATATTATAGATAAGAACAGAGGTAGGCAATTAAGTGGATTAATCAATGTTTTTCATTACCTCCAAGCATCATTTACCTCACTTCTAACACAGAATACTCAGCTAATGAAAATTACGATTAAATTTATTAATATCATGAAATTCACAAATAAAAGCTGTGAAATATGTGTTCTGAACCTTTTGCTGGAATAATGTTGTAAAAGTGACAGTTAACTATCTGAATAGAATTGCCAAAGAGTTAGCTTCAGTCACTTTTGATGGTTAGAATAGCCCAAGAGTTGGCATTAGGCATTGTTGACTGGCTAATTTCATCCCATTGTCTATAGATGGTTATTGTGTAGTTTTATGTAATGTTATGAAGCAAACTGACATTTGTTATTTAATATCTATGTTATTGATACTGATTATAAAATTGTTAGGAGATTAATGTTACCTAAGGATAAAGTTTTAGTGACATCTAAGGAAATATGACATGAATGTTAGAAATGATAGGCATAACCTTAGAAAATACTGACAGATTTGTTTTCAGTTGAACTTTCTGTCTTCATAGAATTGAGTAACATTTGGAATATTTAATTTGTCTGATGATTTGCTTAAACTTGTGTGAGTTGATGTTTAGTTTTTGTATCATTTTTATGACATGAAATTTACAATACTACATTTTATTTTACAGATTGTATTTTGACAACAACTATGATACATATGTGAAAAGAACTTAGTTACAACTAGTTAATTAGGGTAAAGCACTGTAGAAATATCCAATGATTGAAGAATAGTTTTTATTGAAAATTTTACTGTATTCTAATTAAGTAATTAATTTAGACGAGATCGTTACTTAACAGTTTATGAATATATGAATATCTGTGTATTGTAGTGTTGACAAAACAAGTTTAAATGTTGCTAACCTAGCTGTTATAAAAAGGCAACTAGTGAAAACCTAATCTTGCATGCCACACTCGCATATAAAATAGTGCAACAACTAGCAAATTCAAAACTCAGTTTTGGTCTTCTCTACTCTCAAACAAATTAGTTTCAGCCTCAGCAGTGTAGACATTTATATTGAGTTTGAGGATAAATTCAGTAAATCTGGTTATTGTAACAGTTAAGAACAGAAGTTTAATGAAAATTATAATTAAGTGCATATTTAACATACAACATTAAATGTGGTAGAATTAAGTATCTTTTGCTTAAAACTGGAAGTTATTTTCCTACATTGTATTGAGTCTTTTGGTAGCATATATTAAGGTTGCTAAAAAGTTTACTATTCCGAGAAATTGTTGTCTAGCAATAGTACCAGTAAAAAGTTTTTGTAGCCATTTATCCAGGTCACTTGATATGTTTGGTTGTTAAAATCATCTACAGAGGATTGAAAAAATTCTTAAGCATGCAGTGAATTGTTGAATGTGAAATAATATAGTTGACAGTTGAACAGATCGTATTTTAAAGTAGTTCAGAAAATGATGAATTGTACACTCAATAATAAAACTTGGTTTGGTTTATTTTTCCAATATAGAGTAAGTATCATAAAGGAATGAGCACTGACCAAGTACTCACTGAGATAATTTTATAAAGTAATGTAAAGATAAATTGAAAAATTGGTCACTTGTTCCTAAACATACTTTAGTACATGTAAGAACACACTATGAATGTAAGTAAATTAGTGAAATGCATTTCTTAGTAGGTAATAGAATTTTTTATTTTTCCAGAAAAATAAATTATGTAATTTAACTGTTGTAACATAACTTACGTGCATATCTGTTGAGACCATTATTACACTGTACTTTTCAATTATTTATTCATTTAACAGTTACAACTCACTCAAACATGTTTATTTTATGAGCCTCCTCTATTGTAAATATCCATTATATAAAGATATCATATAGTATATTTTAATCATTGTCTTATACAGTTCTTCTGAAGAATATAAATCCTTATTATAGAGATTAATATAAATCTAAGTAGTTTAATATTAACAAATTTCATTGTTTACTTTCATAAAGAACGTTCATCAGATAAATAGATCAGCTATGAATGAAATATGAACATTACTTATGTGTGATTAATTTCTTGTGATCTTTGTTAATGTGACCTCTGGAGTGAATGTGCTAAACTTGATACTGATTGATGTATGTCACCTACATCAAACAAGTCCATATTTATGTACTTGCTCATCCCAAGTCAATATATGAGAGAAGAGTAACAGGTGACTTTATCAAAGTTTATGGTATAATCTGGGAGACTGATAGGATAAAGGTTCTATTTCTTTGTGTCACATTCTGAAGATAATAGGATGTGAAGACACAAGTTTAAGATTTCAAAACAACAGGCTGTGCTTTAGTTAAGACAATTTTATTTTCTGACTTAAAACATTATTTTCAGTTGACTTTAATGTAGTTTATTACCTGTTAGAAGGGTAAGAGTAGAATATATGATTTCAAAACAGTACTTCCAATTTTGCTACATCTCACCAGTCTTTATACTTCATCATATTGTACCATCTATATTGACATAAGTAGTTTCCTGCATCTTTCATTTGGTATTCTAGTGTGTAGACATGTTAACTTACTCTCTATGTAAGTACAAAAATTGTTGTATTTCATCACAAATTTATATTAGTTTTAACTTGTTGTTTTGAAATTTCATTGTTTCTACAAATTTATTTTAGAAATATGTTTACAAAATTTTAAATTGTTCACATGGGCTTGTAATTTAATATGGTTGATGTTGAAATTACTGCAACAATGAATGATGGTTCTGATGCGAGTCCCTTGGTCTCAGGGTCTATGATGTTTGGTGAGGAATTACCAGATTTAGTTTGCAAAGAGTTTGTCTTACATTCAGCTGATAATTTCTTCCTTCCACATTACTATTATTTGTGAGGAAGAATATAACTACTGAGTGAACTGTTCTTTCTACAGCACCTTTTACCTGTTATCACACCTGTGTAATCTCTTGGGATAGGTATTGTTCTTTTTTTGCAGGAAATCTCAGGTGAATTTTCAGTGTGCATTCCTCACTCCCAGCAGGTATACCCATGTTTCACAATAATATGTGAATCTGTGTTGATTAACCTAATTTCCTCATGTAATAGTTTAGATATTTCATGTCTTCTAAGCTCAGAATTTGGTTAATTCTTTTAGCATATCTTCCTCTAGTTTAGATTTGTGTATCAGAATTATATGTTTGAGGATAACAAGATTCTATCATCCTTTTACAAATTCTCTTAACATGTCAGTGGTTTTGTCCAAATCAGTTTGACTTTCACATGCTTACAAATTAAGATAATATGCTACAATAATATTTGGGTATTTTGCTTGTCAGGTGAAACACTTTCATACAGAGTTTAGTTATAAACTGCCACACCTAAATGTGGTATGGATGGTTGCTGTATTTAAAAATTACCCATGTAAAGAACCAAATTTTCATCAGGGTCATGTTAAAAAAACAAATTTTATTCAAAAAAGGAGACATGATACAGAATGTTTCAAACTAATGTTATTTAGCATACTTGTATTAATATTTTTGCAAATTAGTTATATTTATTTTCCTTATTAACAAATTATGAAATTGGTGATCTTGATAAAATGTGTGTCTTCGAGCTTGAAACAGTAGCTTCATTTTGGGATCTGTTTTATTTTATTTTTAGAAATGATGGAAATGCATATGGAACAGTGACTGTGACAGTTTTTGAAAACACTTTAGCATGTCTAAATTATTTTCAATAAGATATATCTTTCTCGGTATGTATTTGGTAAATTTTAGTTCCATATGTGACAAATACCTTTTAATTTATACTTATTTACTATCACCCTGTGTTTTCAGTATTGCAAATGCTACCAACAATGGAAAGGGCAAGAAATTTGAAAATGTTTCGGAAGATCTGGAAATATTGAAATATCTTCAAAAAACTTGGAAAAATTAGGGTAATGTGTAGAATCCCTTTCTTTCTAAATCTTGGTACATGTCCATATATTCAAACCATTCTGTTACTTTAACATAACCTTTATCATTCATTCTATGTTATTTTGTCTGATGATGAGATATCAAATTAATACATTATACTCGTAGAGAGGTGAAATGAAATATTTTATTTTCTACTGTGATATTGTGAAGTGATTATTTAAAATATCTTTTTTGTTATAATTATCTTCAGAATCTTTGTTTATCTTGTAACAAAATTACAACTTAAATTGTGTACATCAAATAGAGTCAGGATGAAAAATTTAAATATTGTCATTGTACATGTTTGTGAAGGTTTGGAAAATCTTTAGTTTTGCTGGAAAGTAACTAGGGGAAGTTTGTAAAAAATGTACTTGTCCACTCTATATTCATGATCAATGACTACATTGTTATGTGTAGTGAAACCATGAAAATGTTGAAGATAAAGACTGAATTGATGTGTTACAAAGAATGAAGAGATTTGTTGGAGCTCAGACTAGAGTAAATAAAAAAAAAATATGAAATATTACTTAATATGTTAATTTACTGAATTTGTGTAATTTTTTTGTGTTTAATATCTCCATTTTAATTTTTTTAATGTTTTTGTGAATGTGTATGTCTCAGATGAATTTAAACTGATGTGTAATTCTAGAAAATGACACACCTTTATTGTTATTCACTTTCATATCTTATTATGGACACTCACTTTAAATAATAAACATGTATAATTTTACTTTATTTAAAAAATTGCTTTCAACATTGGATTTGAATATGGCTTTCAAAGTACTTTGGAACACAAAATCATGCCTTTATTGTGTCAAGGAAAATGAGCATTTCTTTTCAGTGAAGTTTAGAATAATTTCCTGTGATAAAACCTGAAACTTGTTTTTGAACAATTTTTGAAGGAAGAGAGTATTGCTGAGAAACTTAAAATATACAGTTATCAAGATGAATGTGTGTAACAATTTTACTTTCTTACAGTTTAAAGAAGATTATGAAACCAAAAATAAAATTCATGTATATACAGTTTTCTAGGAGTATCAGTCTGTATTACATTATGAAGAAACAATGCATACCTTCTGCAAATACATGAACATTTGGTTGAAAATAGTTGAAAATGATGATTCTTTAGAGAAAGTGTGTTGTTCCTGATGAATATGAGACTAATAAGCCAGAAGAGAGAGGAGTCAGTGACTGAAAACAGTATTTTACACACAATAAAAGTTCATGTATTATGTTTTGGGTTGTATTTTGAAATCATGTTCATCTAATGATTTTATATTAAGGATTTATATTTTTTCGTGTTTTTGTCAGTATTACCTATGTATAAAAAAGTGGTGAAAAAATTTGCAAAATAACTATATTTGTACCATTAGAATAAGTACATTATTAAATAATTAGGTATTCCAAGCATTCTGATTTCAGTTCAAGCAAGAACAATTCTAAATAATAATAATGTGTAATCAGAGAAGCTATATACTTCAAGTAAAACTAAAAAACCAACCAGGCCATCCATGTAGCTAATTTTTTTTAAAATTAAGCTATTGTTAAATTTTGTGTCAATAAACTTCAGATTATTTACATGGAGACTGGTGTTAAATCTAATTGTTATCAGTCAGAATAATGAAGAGCTAAAACAACAATAAAGCATTATGTTTTTCAAGTACCTATGGACATATAGTCCCATTTGTTGGTGAGATAAGTAGTACCTTAATATGTTTAATAAAGTTAGCAGATAACACTGTGTAATTAGTTTTTGTTCCTTTTAGATTTATATAAATATTTAAATAGATTTATATAAATATATAGTTGCATAAAAGATTCACATAATTTAAAATAAGCTCTTCTTTCATTCAACTGTAGCTCTAATTTAGAAACTACTTTTCTTTAGTCAAACCAGGTTTTATCCAGTGATTTTAAATTACTGATAAAATATGTCAACTCTTCAGGTATAGAGCAGAAATAAAATAACACTTGCTAAATCTGTAACATTCATTTTTATGTATCAAACTATAAGAATTGTATTTCTATTTTATCATTCTTGTGATAGATGAGTATACTTGTAAATTAATGAAATTCTGACTATGTAAAGAACATTATAAATATGCATAAACATTTTGCAGTTTTAAAACTATGCAAATAAATCAGTGACCAACTTTATAAGTCATAGATATATAAGCAACTCGAAAGAAAGTTTATAGTAAGTTACATAACATTAATAACAAAACTTAATCTTAAGTATATCTGAGAAAATGTAATATATACATTTATATTTTTTAATGGAACGTCATTTTACTAATGAATATTTTACTCAAAGTTGTTATGTGACATAACATCATTTTTGAAGATTGTTTGGAAAATACCAATTTATTAAGCCCCTAATGTCAAATAATTTATACTCTGTTGTTGGTCAGCAATGCGTTTGAGGACTTGCAGCACTGAAACTTGTGGTTCAGTTGACAGCAAACACCATTCCTGTAGTCTTGAACCCAGCAATTCGGATTTTGCTTTTGACAGACCCAAATCTCTGACCAGATCGTTTAATTCTGACTGTGTTATGAGATCTGGATCGCCTGAGGAGCACGGCTTAAAATCCGGATCAATGTCACTGCCAGTTCCCTGCATTGCAGTTTCTTCATCTGGTTCGTCTAAGGTCCATTCCTTTGGTGGTTTCGGAATAGGAAGACTGCTGTCATGTGGCATGGGTCTCATTGCTGATGGCAGATCAGGGTATTCAATTGACTTCTTATTCTTAGCAAAGAAACCAGACACATTAGTCAAACAGAAGTAACAGTTTGTCACATGGTCTTTCCGTTCTCGCCATATCATCGGGACAGCAAATGGCATTGTCTTTCGAGTGTCTCTGAGCCAAGCTCTCAGACAATCACCACATATCGCACAACAAATGTAAGGCGCCCATTCCTGGTCTTGATCACCAATTTTACAGCTGAAGTACAGATGATATGCTTTCTTCACAAGAGTAGTCATTGAGTATCTCTGATGAACAAGTGTATACTGGCCACAAATATAGCAGAATGCATCGCGGCTGTTACGACATTGACGAGACATATTGACCGACACCAATCGTCTTGTGAAACGTCTATAACATCTAACTTACTTGTTACAGTGCTACTGAGGCAATGGTATATTCTGAAACAATACGTACACACTATACGGTCTATTTTAATCGAATAAGCAGCATCTGTGTATGCAAGCCACTTTTATAGCCTGCTGAGACAGTGTCAAGCTGGCCCTGGCCTGCTCGGACATGCCCGGGCTGCGTACTTCCACAGAACAGCCTCCAACCTGGCCTGATGTTATGCCTGGACATACCCAGACTGCACAAAACATTGTTCATAGGTCTCTTACAGAAACGAAAATTTTTGGACACAAATATAAGCAAAAAATAACAAAATTGAATATTTCGGTACGTGATGGGTAAATTTTGATGTGATTTTCGTGACCAGCAGCTAAAAATCTATAAGGAACACCCAATAATGTTCAAGAAGCAAAATCTTTGTAACGTAGTGTAATCCATCACTGAAAACGTTAATATTTACTTTTAAGGTGATTCAAAAAGTAAAGGTAAACTGATATGAAACATCAACTGATTGAATTAGTTGACAGTTTGAGTACACACTTCATGTTAATAAAGCTGTTTAGCAGCCTTCAGTTAATTATTAAAATAAATCAAGTAAATATTCATAAACATTAAGTTGGGTGCATAACAGTTTGAATACTACTGTATTTGCCAGTGTATAAACTATACTTTTCACTCTTAAAATAATTTCTGACTCTACTCTCTATCTTACATACAGGTTCAATAAGAGAGTTCCAGTAAGAACTCTCTGGTTAACAATATGTTCAGCTGAAACTATGCTGTTTATTTTACTTTCATTTGCTTTTTTTCAACAAGTGCGTTTACATCGTAGCACCTACAGCTTTTCAATAACATGGTTATAACTGTATCATTTGTCTTGATTATTCATAACTAGAAATTATTTATTTGCATGCTAGTTACAATTAATGAAAATAGAGGTCGTATTGTACATCAAACAAGGAAGAAATACTTTTATTTTGCTTAAAAAAATCTATAGTCATATTATAAGCCGGCAAATCCAGAAGCCGTATGAATCTATCCAAAGCTATACTGTTGATCTAAGTTTTGGCATAACAAAGGAAGTTGTCATGTGAGTATATAGAGCAGAAAAATACTTAAAATATTAAAAACAATATTACATTAACGAGTATGCTAATAAATATTATTGTACAATAGCCTTAAAAGTTTCTGAAATGGAATATAATTGACTGTACTGTGTGTTATGATATAACCAAATTTTACTATTACAACGAAAACTATAGAGAAATATAATGTACAACTTGTACTTAAAATAAGAAAAAAATGGGCTGTTGTGGAGATATATATACTGTGAAACATGCTAACAATAAGTAAAACAGGCTGCTATGTAAACATATACTGCAGAACATACTGACAATTAGTAAAACGGGCTGCTGTGAAGACATTCACTGTGGAACATACTGACAACAACTTAAGCAGGCTGCTGTGGAGGTATATCCAGAAGAACAAACATATGAAACGAAAAAGAGCTACTGAGAAGGAATATACCGTAAATATCATAAGACAGTTTTATTTTTCTAAAAGAATGATTGATTCATGAAATGTGTTGCTGTCAGTAATAATGTATGTTATAATTTTATAGGAGTTTGTTTGTTTTTTGAATTTCGCACAAAGCTACTCGAGGGCTATCTGTGCTAGCCATCCCTAATTTAGCAGTGTAAGACTAGAGGGAAGGCAGCTAGTCATCACCACCCACCGCCAACTCTTGGGCTACTCTTTTACCAACGAATAGTGGGATTGACCGTCACATTTTAACGCCCTCACGGCTGAAAGGGCGAGCATGTTTGGCGCGACTGGGATGCGAACCCGCGACCAATGGATTACGAATCGCACGCCTTAACACGCTTGGGCATATCGGGCCTTATAGGAGTTTATGACGGTAATTGATTTTTTCCTGAATAATAAAAATGAGATTAATATTCTTCTGCTCCAAGGGCAAAAATATTCCTTTGATGTCCATGTGTCGTATTGTATGCTGTTAGGAACAAAACTGTGTTACTGTATATAATAGTGCTTAATAACAATACATATAGTACGATAACAATTAACGGATTTTTGAAGAATATGTTGGCTAAATACAAATGATATTACTGTCTATAGATATAACCACGAACGACATACTATATACAATATCACTGAGTAGAAATCTACTGTGATATAAAAGGTTGTAGAAAGGTACATCTTAAGATCATACTTTGAGGATAAAATGGATTTTGGAAGGATGTTGAAATTGTAGTGGAATATTTATTCGAGAACTATACTGGTGGGATAAAGATTCAGATTATTTTGGATTTAGCAATCGTGCTTTAAGCAAAAACTTTTAACCGAGAATTTGTTGCAGTTTGCCTGCTTTTATTTTATGAAAACATTATATGCTTTTACATGCCTACTTCTATGTTTTAGCTAATATAGCTTTAAGAATATGGTATGGTAACGTTTTGTGATTACCTATTGCTTGCATCTATACCGGTGTCAATTGTTGCAGTAATGTTACATGTATAGTGATATCATGTCTGTCTAGTTTTGTGATTAACTTCAAACAAACAAGCGCATGCATTATATTTAGTTAATTTTCCAGGATACAGACGAGTTGTTCTTTTTTGTTTTCAATTTTGATCGGACATTATCATTGATTTTTTTTTCAAGTGCAGTTAGTTTATACGAATTGATTTACTATCTGGGAAAATCGTACACTTCAAAAACGAACCAAATAAAATTCAACGTTATATAGTTTTAAAATACATATGCATTGTAAATTGTTATAAATGTCACTTAAAATGTTACAGAATAGTCAACATCAAATTTAACACCAAGGTTATTTATTTTTATATAAACCGTTTATTTTAGTGATTGTGTGTTTATCAAACACTATGATGTGACATTTATGTATACTTGCTTAACAAACCACCCATTTCGCTGAAAAAAACAACAGAAAGTTAGGTTTACTCGTCCTGGTACCGGAGCAGGTATACCAAGTTTGATTCCGCTAGTTTGTGAACAAAATAAATTATTTGTCGGAATTTAGATCCGATAGTGCATCTGGCAGTGCCATGTTTATGTCTGACGTATTCGTCCCACCCTGACAATGTTAATATACTAGTTCTGTTTTGTTCTTAGCGTATAGTTATCTTTTCTCTGTCAGAAGACGTCGTGTAACTTGCCCCAAATAAATTAACAATATATTGGATCTGTCCGATGTATGCTCGAAATTTAACTCCTAAAACACCTTCTCCTCTCTATGATACTAATTTCAGCCACTTAAAGTTGGATCTTTTTTTCTGTTTAGCCATGTCCTTGGATATGTTTCCAAGTGTTCAATTGTCAATTATGCCTTTTACTGTTGTGTTTAAAATAACACTCACGAACTGTTCCAATACTCGTGCACAATTCACAATAAAAACTAATCGAATACCGTATTTCGACATAAAAACTCTTTCGAAATATGGTAATTTAGTAAAAATGTATATGGATGTGTTAACGCTTATACTAATTTTGGTTGTATTCACAGCTACGAAAATATTTTCAGACATTGCATTCTCGGGATCTCAAAGGGTATCAGAAACACAAAATTTGATACCATATTCAATGGTCTTGAATACCTACTATTAAACTCCCATCACCTTCTGGGAAATTCCAGTTCCTCTTGATACCACTTTGGTAGGAAAGCTACATCGTACAGATAATTACACTCCCAGAGCTAACCGGAGTTCGTGTGCCTCATTTGGTCCCATTAGATCTAAATCTATAGGATAAATTAGCAAAATAAACAAAAAATAAATTTACACGCCGTAAGTTTTAGAGACTGAATCAAATTCATACCCTTTTATCAACTGACTTGTATGACTTATCTCGTTGTGAAGCCGAAAAAGACCGTTCATAGTCCTGCTAATATACAGCATTGGTCATCTTTTTAACTTGTTAATTTTTCTAACTTATTTTCTATAATTCATTTTATATAATTTGTTTATGAATGAGTTGTTTTCTAATGTAATTAACGTAACATGACACTTACATGCTCAATTCTACATCCTCATCTCATTGTTTGTGCTTACGTCCAATAGCAGCAAGCCTCTGAAAGAGCTTTAACTTTTAGATATTTTAATGTTTGGAATTTCGACATCATTAATCCTCGGTTCTCGAAACACACAAAACGTCACGATTTTATGAAAAAGACATCAAACTGTCAATGACATTGAATCACGAATGAAATTGCCATGCTTGACTTGCTCGTTATTGTAATACGTACTCTCCTAATGCCAAACGCTCGTAGGTTCCGTCTCTACTGGGTGTGAAAGCCAGGTGTGGTTGTGTAGACAGTTAAGGTAGTGCTCATCGTCGAAACTATAGTTATACTGAATTTTAAGTGTATTTAATGAAAAAAACCACAACTTCTAAGTTCCATGCATTCATTGTTCACACAAATATGTTTAAAAAGTATCAAACTATTGCTAAAACCTTAAAGTAATTTGTTTGAAAATTGTTACGTATTCTTAAGTAAATCCAGTTGCAAAGTAGCTTATTTCAAGACAAAATGGATAGAGAGAATAATTAAAGATTTCTTTTCTGTATAATTTGATAATTTTTGCTCATTTGCTTTGTGTCTATAACAAAACAACAGTAGCTGAAATTATTTCACAAAGCAATACCGATATTTATATAGTTCGAACTATTCAAAAAATAAAGTACATTGAACTTAAATAACTTCAAATTTATAAGAACAATTTTAAAATTATCTGCAAGGCATAGGATGTCTCGATTTTTCGGTTTGAAAATCAGGTCGCTCGATTATTATGTTAATATTGTTATAGTCCCTCTCTGGTACACAGGGGCGTAGATCCTAAGGGATGGGGGTATACACCCTCCTTCATTTTAGGTGGGGGTATAGTACATACAATCATCCCCCCTACAATTTGGTCTGTTGAAAATTTTTATTACATCACAGGCCTACAAATTGTGTGTTTGTTCTTGTGATTCTCGTGTTCTTACCAATCGAATTACATAACTAGGCCTAAATGTAGGCTTTTTCAGTAGCCGAAATGTACATCTTTAATATAGGCGTGCTTATAAGCTTTTCGATCTAAGCGATAGTTCGTAAGTATCAGTCAGGCCTAAGTATACATGTAAGGCTTGCAAGCACTATCACAGAATCTACCTACGTCTTGTACGTAGTGTAAGATTAAGTAAAATTTTCATCACAACAGATTGAACAGAGCATGAAATTCGAAAATATTACTCCCAAGCGTAAACTCCTGTGATCTAGATCTGGCAGGCTATTTGTAGCTTATAGCTGCATCAATCTTATGTGTATATTGTGCGGTTTTCCTACGCTATTTGTTCTTATGCATGTCTAGCCGGTTTTATTGTCGAACGCCTTACTCTCCTTAGATGTAGCAGTGAAAGCACGAGGTCTGCTGGACAGATTTGACAAGGAGAAGAAGTTTTAGGATCTATTAGCTCAGCATCCATTAGCTGCATTAGTGGAACTGAACCGTGCATTCTAAGCAAAATCAGCGACAGTATCTGGCATGATTGAAGCATCTGCAATGACAGTTGAACAATTGCGGGTATTGCGAACACAGGAAAATTACAATAAGATATTTGATGAAGCTGAGAAAAAGGTAACTTCCCTAGATCTGGTGCCTATTGAACTACCACGCATTCGCAGACACCACAGAAGGATCACGGATGATGGCTCAGCACAACATTCTGCAACAGCTAGAGATTACTATAGAAGCCAATATTTTGAATTTGTGGACAGAGTCATAGAACATCTGACCACTAGATTCAATGGAGACAACAATGACTTGAGGCAATATCTGGCAAAATTGACAACTCGGTTATAAACTTCTATCCAGAAATCTCTGCACAACGGCTCGAGTTCCAGTTGCCCATGTTCAAAGGAACAACAAAAGCAGTATCTCTGAATGGTGCGAAGGATGCTTACTGTAAAATGCGTGAAACAAGCCAGCAGATGTTTACTAAAGTGTTTCATCTCATGAAAATTTTGCTTGTATGTCCAGTATCCAGCTGCGAATGGGAACTCAGCTTTTCTGCATTAAGACGGTTGAAGACGTGGTTAAGGTCAACTATGTTTCAGTGCCGCCTCAACCATGTGGCAGTTTGTCACACTCACAAAGATGAGGTCGACAAGATAAAACATAGAATTCATAAACAGATCATCACAAAGGAGGTCTACGTTTGGGAACTTGTAGACTAGAGGACTAAATGAATCTTACTTCAATGAAAAGTATTAATAATTATGTGCTACATTGTATTGATGTGTAATTTTCGAGAGTTCGCAAAGACATTTTAATTATTTTTATCAAACAACATGAACAGTTTTTCAGTAGATATAAACTTATCAAGGATAATTATTAATTTTATTAATGTTTGAAAACGTAATTCATGCAATGAAAGTTATCAGTAACCTTGTCAAGTATAATGGCCATCTTTTATACTGTGCAGTATGCAGGAATAAATTCATGTGGCAGTTAATTTGTGACACATTTATCTTTATTCTATTAACATTTTGAAAACTGTTCACAACACCTCACTTATACAAACCTACATGGAAACCTTGAAGTATCGTGGCAACAAGATTACTCTGACTGCATGTTTACAGCTTCCAAGCTCAAGTAATCAGAGATTACCAATTTGCAAATTGAACAGTCCACATAAGTGGTTGCAAAACTCATCCTCCCGTCAGGTGTAAAAATCTACGCCCCTGCTGGTACAGCAGTAAGTCTTTGGAATTACAACGCTAAAACCAAGGGTTCGATTCTCCTCGGTGGACTCACACCGAATACACACATGTATTCACAAAATATTGTTATATCTTTGCTAAGCATATTATTATGCACGCATTTCTAATATAGGCATTATTGTTTCTCAGTTTAGTATGTTATTAATATTTTCACAAATGTTGCATCGGTATGATTTCTTTTTTTTTTAGTTTATCAATACTTAGATCAGGATGAGTTTAAGATCATCTTAGCAATACATTTTGAAAAGCATAGCATGAGATATTTGTGGCACATAGTCTACTGATTTTACAGAGTTAGGCCTACACAGTTAAGGTGATTGCATCTAGGTTAATTTAAATTTTGAAATTGCAAATTAATTTTATAGTTCAATAATATTTGATATGTGAAAGATGAGTAGGATTTGGGGTTAATATGGAGAAAAAACATCTGAAATGAGCCTTTAGCATCACATATTATATCATAACACTGAAATTGCACAATTAACATTGTTTACCATCTAAATTAATGTCAGCACAATATTTTATACCTAAACCACCCCACTATCTCTTATTGTAATGTCAGATTTTAACATGTATTAACCTTTATGCTAGTAGTATATTTCATTCTTATCTAAACTGAGTCATTAACACTACATCTCACCTTTGTTACAACTCTTCAGCTCAATGTTGATAATGCCAACGTTATCCTTTACGCTAACACTAAATCTTATATATAAACCATGCTACTAATATTATCAATGGGTCCGATGTTCTGTTACTACTCCAAAGTGATCCGTTAACACTATATCTTAACAATGTTACTAATACCTTAGCCTTATTATTTCTAACGATAACATTACCGTTACAGATATAGTTACTTATTATTGCAATCTACACGGCACTGGTATATCGTCAACTTTACTTCAATTAATTAGTAACATGTTTAGTAATAACTCAATATAAACATAATTTTACATATAAGTTTAAAAAGCTATATGTGTCTATACATGGATATATATTTATGTAATATACATACATAAAGTTTAATGTACTGAAGGAACTAAAATAAACACTTTTTAGTTATTAACTTATGTAGATTCATGTACTATTATTAATTAAAATACGCACAGGCATACATCACGTGTGCGATATTAATTGGCTTCACTTTAGCAGGATATGAGGGTCCTTAAAAGGACCAATGATGATATTAAAAGCTGCAGCAACGTTTACTTCTTCCCCTTCTTGGTTGCAGGTTATTTTGCCGGCGCTTCGCCTTTTTTAGCAGTCTTCTGCTTCTTTGGAGCAGCTGATTTGGTGGGTTTGGCTAGCGTTTGAGCAGCAGATTTTTTTTGGGGTGGTTTGGATACGGTTTTTCTTTTATTTTCATACCGGTTGTACTAACCTTAAAGGACCCAGTTGCACCTTTTCTCTCAGTCTGGATTACGCTGCCATTTGTTCATCCAGTTTTCAGGAATTTCTTGATGAAATGACTTATTTTTTCTACATCTGCTTTATAGTGTGAAGCGATGTATTTTCTAATAGCCTGTAGCGACGACCCATTACGTTCTTTCAAGTCAGTAATGGCAGTTTTAATCATTACAGAAACTTTAGAAGGAGTTGGGGCAACTTTTGGCTTCTTAGGTTTGCTGGCCTTACGTTTCAGTGTATCTGCCATTTTCTTAATTCACGAGTATCAACTCTCAACTTCTCAATAAGTTTTGAATTGAAGAATATTATCAAACAAAGAAACAAACAAAATCTGATAGAAATTTCGGTTTGAAATTCTCTATCTCCTCCTGGAGATAGAGATAACCGGGGGTGCTCAGAAAGATGGACTTTCTCTTCGCCCCGCTCATGAATTTGGAATATTGATGAGTCTATCCTAAAAAAAAAGAAAAAAAGGATAATTGTAATTACTATTCTTGTTAAAAAATAATAATAATTAAAACACTTGGAATGAGAGATACTAAACCCACGAAAAAAAAGGTAAGCCGGCACAAGCACAAAAACCGACAACGAGCACCCTGTTCAAGCGGAAACCATAACAACAACGGCCGATTGATAACAAAGGGTCATTCAGGGCGGCGTGGATCAATAAATCTGATGCCTGGTTTAATTTAGTGTGGGGGAAACGGGAGTACCCCGAGAAAACCCACTTTCACTTCCTATGCAAATTTAATTGGGAAGTGCCTGAGCTGACTGCAACATCGAAGAACTTGATATGAGAACTGAAAAAGAAAATATGGTTAATACATATACCAGAATTTAGGTGTTAGAGACATAATAAGGAGACTTATGGATGCGCCAGGTACTTGGTGTGGCAGCTAATATAAGGAACTGTTTCGTGAGAGAATTTCTTACATGTGCAGACTTGTAATAAGTCTGCGAGTTAACAGCGAGTTTACGAATCCTAGTTTTTATTTTGGGTAGTGCCTGCAGGGAATCTAGGTATGATAACGGAGTGTATTTAGGCAAACGGTAGGCTAACCTAATCGCCCCGTATTGCATGGTTTCTAATTTGCTAGTGATATTAGGTAACATGTTACATGTGACCATGGAACCATATTCCATGAGTGACCTGATATATTCCGGAGAACACCCAACATGAGTGCCTCCGTCCGTCTTAGATACGCGATGCGTTGGTGGGCTGCTTTACATATGTTATTAAAGTAATCGATCCAGACCAATGACCTGTTGAAGGTAATCCCTAGAAATTTAACAGTTTTCGAGAATTTGATGTTGGTATTGAATAATTTTATGAGAGATTGTTCAATTTATTACTTTTATTTTTACGAAAATGAAAGAACACAATAGCTTGCGTTTTATTGGGGTTAAATGCGACGCGCCAGTGATTGCACCATGCTGAAATATTGTTAAGTGCGATTTGAACATGAGAAGCAGCGGCAGCCGGATCGCCAGACGTGCTCCAGATTACCACATCTTCAGCATATTGGAATGCGTGTGTATAATTATGTTTAGGGATGGGAATGTCATAAATATAGATAATATAAAGTAAAGGACTGATGGCAGACCCTTGCGGTACTCCGGCTTTCAGTGGAAAATGATGGGAGAGTGCATGATTCACCCGAACGCTGGCCTGTCTATTAGATAGGAAACTTGAGGTCCACCTTATGATTGTGTGTGGGATTTTGAGACAATGTAGTTTGAATAGTAGTCCGTTGTGCCAGACACTATCAAATGCTTTTTTAACGTCCAAAAACGCTGCAACTGTCATGTGTTTACGATTAAAAGCTTGAAACACGGTTTCTGTAAGTCTAACTAAATGATCACCGGTTTGTCTTTTGCGTCTGGCAGCATTTTGTATATCGTTAATGATGTTGTAGGATTCCAGAAAATACAGGAGCCAGCTAGCTACTATTTTTTCCAAGAGTTTACCTGTGGAATTCAAAAGGCTTATGGGTCGATAACTGGAGGAATTCTGAGAGTCAGAATTTGGTTTTGGGATAACAATAATTATTGCAGATTTCCGATGTTTAGGGAAGTATCCTGTTGATAATGATAGGTTATAGAGGATAGTCAGGTAGCGTATGTATAGGCCTGGGAGGTTTCTTAGAATAATATTCTTAATTTGGTCCTCACCTGAGGCAGTGTTCTTGAATTTAGATATATAAATTCTGAGCTCAGCGCATGGTATGGACGAGATATATCGTCATGAGTGTAGACTGTGTGCTGATCAGATGAGTAATTAAAGTTATGTTGAAAAATGTCTTGGTTATTGGCGATAAAATTATTAACTGTGTGAAAATGATTATTGTCAAAAGATGGGAGGTTTGGTGTATGAAAGGTATATTCATGATATGGTGCGAAGAGGTTAGCTTTGTCAGAATCAGTTATAGCTGTTGAGCCACTATATCTGATAACTGAGTTAACTTGCATTTTGGAGTTGTTGCAAATTGATTTAAATTTTTTCCAAAATGCTGCTGGATCATTTTTACTTTCATTAATTGCAATACAGAAATTTTCCCAATTAACATCTTGTTGTCTCTTAATAAGTGATTTGATAAGGTTATTTACTCTATTGATTAGTGTTTTAAGATGTTGGTCACGCGCAGCAATGAACTGACGGCGTAATCGCCTTTTCCGCTTAATATGAAGATGTATTGCAGGTGTGAGCTTCCATGACCTGAATTTGCAGGGTAGAAAACAAAAAAACAACAAAAACTAACAGTAATTTCGGTTTGAGAAACTGTATCCCCAGAGAAGATAGAGATAACCGAGGGTGCTCAGAAAAATAGACTTTCTCTTCGCCCCGCTCATGAATTTAAAATATTGTATGTAAGGCTACACGAAGAAGAAAAGAAAAAGAAGAAGAATTGTTTTTTGTTTTTTTGGAATTTCGCACAAAGCTACTCGAGGGCTGTCTGTGCTAGCCGTCCCTAATTTAGCAGTGTAAGACTAGAGGGAAGGCAGCTAGTCATCACCACCCACCGCCAACTCTTGGGCTACTCTTTTACCAACGAATAGTGGGATTGACCGTCACGTTATAACGCCCCCACGACTGGGAGGGCGAGCATGTTTGGCGTGACTCGGGCGCGAACCCACGACCCTCAGATTACGAAGTGCACGCCTTAACGCGCTAGGCCATGCCGGGCCCTAAGAAAAAAAAAAAAAAAACTCACTGACGCGCGGTTATATAAGTTGAGCGCAGACCGTGGAGGAAACTCCTGCAGTCAGTTGCTTCTCTGGCAAAGTGTATAGCTTCTTTACATCAGAGATAAGGAAAGTGTTGTGTTTCTTCACTATCTTAAACATATATTACGAAATATCTCAAAAATAAATTGATACGAAATTTTATATAAACATTAAAGAAGTATTATTATGAAGCAAACAACCTTAAACTTGTCGTAACTATTTCTTTTTTTTATGATGATAGTAATGAAATATTTAATATTTCGAACATATTTCCTAAATATTAAGGCTATTTCTGGGGTTTCTGTTCATATAAGATGAAAATGAAATATTGACTAAAATATTACTACACATTTACAGTACAAAACTGTTCTAAAACTGTGAGAATAAACGTATTTCCTAAGTCACTAAACACACTTCTGGCTTGGAATTCACCATTCCAGTGCACGTCACGTGAAACATATTTGGGGTCCAAATATACTAACTTTTTTAACATAAAAAGTTATTAACAGATAATTTATATAAATATTACTTTTGTTTAAGATATTCCTGTAACATTATCATCAGGTACATTTTGATTAGTAACGAGTTCAGTAGTTTCGCTTTGGTAAATAATTTATTGTATGCTTTAATAGCTTTAGTCTGAGAGTTATGAAGGATTTGCCCAGATTAAAATTGTTGTTACACATTAAAACCAGAAAAAATATTCCACTGAAAAACAAATTAAATAAGTTTACAACATCTTTAAACGATTAAAGAGTTTAGTCTGAGAGTTATGAAGGATTTGCCCAGATTAAAATTGTTGTTACACATTAAAACCAGGAAAAATATTCCACTGAAAAACAAATTAAATAAGTTTACAACATCTTTAAACGATTAAAGGAGACATGAAGTATCTTGGGTAAGGTGACTGACCATCAGTGTTACAAAGTATCAGAGTTGCTCAGGTGTATGTCCGGACACTTAAAAAACAAAACCATTTTTCTCCAATGTAACACAATTTTTCTAACTTCATAATTAAAACTAAAGAGCTCAAAGATAACATGCTTCACAAATTAATTCTTATAAGAGATTTGTGAGAAATAAAACTGAATTTTGCAGTTGATGCAGTCCTAAATTAAAAACACGAAAGTAAAAACATGATGCATGTTAAAACTGTTATCACAAACAGATCATTAAACAGTTTACTTTAAATCTCATGTCACTAAATCATTATTGTGTGTCACTGGTGTTCCACAGTATATAAAACATACGAAGAATAGCTCACAGTGTTATTATATTTTACTTTTAAGTCTATAAACCATCAGAATTTGCTACTTTATATAATTTTGGAGTATATAGGTTTTCTTCACAGTAAGCCAAGTAACTTCTATAGATGGAAAGAACTAAGATTTATTCTCATTCAATGTCATAGATGTGAAAGAAAACTCGGTTTTATTGTCAAATAAATAAGTATCAGAAACATTTAGCTGTAAATACGTCTATAAGACTATATATGTTGTATATTTATATTAATATATATAATAATAGATTGTAAATACATATATGTGTATATATCATTTACATAAAGCAATAAACAATTGCAAAAATTTCTATAAAAATGAACGTTAGTGAAACTATAAGAAACACCATAATCAAGTCTTTCTAAAGTCCAAGGAGAGAAAAGGATAAGACGAGGTAAGAGTACTTAAGAAATGTATAATAACACTTACTGTGTAACAAGGCTTTAAGAAGCATTTATAAACACTTTTAACATTACGCATTTAATATATCTAATAAAACCTTTCATATTAAAATAACATACATAGAAAGATAATAAGAAATAGGTTTACATATTTGACCACATATATCTTTCAAACCGAGACACGTACGATACTTCAAATACACATGTTCAGGATTTCATATGTATATATATATTGTCTCAGTGCACCCCAAACAGGACCTCGTTGACTTTATCCTGAAAACCCACATTTTTCATTATATCTTTCCAACATAATGTTTTTTTATCCCACAACTGTAACGTCTCAGTACTATCTTCATACCAAGTTTGAAAGTTCATTCTTTTACAAGTACAGTTGTTCAATACGTCTTTGTAGGACTATTTTGTTGATATTGTATAAAATTAATCTATGAGTATATTCCTCCGCGGCAAGCTACTGTTTTCCTATAAGCATATTTCCTCCGAATATATATCACAAGCATATATATATATTTTTTCTATTATAAAAGCCTCCTCCCTAAGCGTAACCATCTAGATCAATTTCGTTTTCATTGTAAAAGTCTACTCCTTCAATGTATCCCTCTAGGTCAACTTTGTTTTTATTGTAAAAGTTTACACATTCAATAAATCATTCTGCATCACCATCGTCATTATTGTACAGTTTTACACATTTGTTATATACTTTCATAATAGTTTAGTTTTTATTTTAAAAGATTCTTTTTAAATGGTTCTCTCAATACACATTACTTTTACTGTAAAATTCTAAACACTCAGGTTATCACTGTATGCGACACTCATTTTAATAGTATTTGAATACATACGCTCATTTAAATTATTTTTCTTTTTTTGTAAATATATACAGGATGTCCAAAAATGAATATACCAAAAATAAAGTTGAATATCTTAATGTGTTTTATGAGATAACAACAAAAGTTGAATATAAATACAAGTAGTAGGCTTGTAAGTTTTGTTTTGTTGTATTAATGTTTGTTTTGACCTTGTTTCTGTAACGAACAAACTGTTACTGGAAATTCGTATCTACACATGCTACAAGAGTTCTTTTTTCCATAACTCCGAGATACTCTTGACTTGTTACATTGAACTGTCTATCAACAGGATGGAACACCAGCCCACTTTACTCGAATTGGTGAAGTGTTTAAAAAAAAAAACGTTTCTACAGTTTTATTAAAAGGGAGCTGAAAGGAAACAATGATAGGTTAGATTATTTGAACTCTTAACCAACAGATTGCAAGTGGAAAGCTCTTACCATCAGGCCACGCCAGGTCTTATGGTACAGCTAAGCAATGCAGTAATTTTTTTATGTATATATAAGTTATTTGTTTTTAACATTATAACCTATCATAATTCATATTTAATAAGCCGTGTAATCCTCATCTCACCCCTAATCTAGTATAATCTCTATAATTGACATGCAATAAATTCAAAGTATAAATTACACGAGTTGACTTATTTCTATAATTTAAAGTGCAGGAGTTCAATATTATAAAATGATCAACCTACCCCTTGGTTCGTGTAAAATATTAAAACATTACAAATGCAAATTTCGTGCAGTAACAGAGCGATTAACAATTATCATAACACTGGTATTCATAAGTGTGTTCTTACTGTATAACACCGAAAATAAAGTTAAGCGACACAACAACAATCATTTTGAGAAATAAGGTGTTAGCTCCTAATTAAAAAACAAACAAAAAATTATACAGCATGGGTAAACGTCACTGAACTTGATGAACTGCAGACCATATTCTGTAGAAAAACGTAAGAAATTTGTATCACTCGTTTGTTTGTAATTAAGCACAGAGCTACGCAATGAGCTATTTGACATGGCAACCGTTATTACGGAACTAATACTTTACATTGTTGATATGTTTTACAACAGCAAGAGCTAATGTGGTGCTGGTTTGTGGCGTTTTATGATTGCGTAAAACAGTCCTTGGTTCTCGTCACATACTTTTGAAACTGCAGTATTTATGTATTTAATGTTAACATCATTTAATTATTCTAAATTTGTCTCCCACCTACTTATTATTATATTAGTTGAATTCATATATTTAACTGATAGCTTCAGTGCCTTAGCGGTAAATCTGAAGACTTATGACACTACAAACTGGGTTTCTATACTCATGGTGGGTACAACATAAATAGCTTTGAGCTTAACTACAAACAAGCGAAAGTGTAATAGCTGAGGAAAAAGAAATGGAATTTTCAATCTGAAGATACTATACCTGTCCGTTAATTGAACGGCCAGGTCAGAGTTTCTTATGGTTCGGGTATGGCCGTCCTTGATTTCGAACATCAAGTTATTTGAACCAACTAATTGGAAAGACTGTAATTTTAAAACACAGCCACAGCTGAAAGTAAAAAAAAAAACTTTTGCGGACTTTTTTAATTCTTAGCCTAGCAAGTTAATCACTAGACCACAGGTTTTATTCTGTGGAGCTAATGTTTTTATAGAATTAATTCATTAGATTATTCTAATCTCTTATTGGTTTTTATTTAGTGAGAAATTAGTATATGGTGTACCTTACGATTGCATAAACGTGTATTATGCACACCTCACCCTTTTAAAGTCGATTTTTTTTTTTCGTGGAGTCTTGGTTTGTGTTTATTAAATTAAAGTTCACGTTTTAAACGGAAAACTTGATCTGAATTTTCCATTGGTCAGCTAGTGAAAATTACGTGGATGTCAAAGAAACGGAAAGAATTCATTGTGTTCAAGGGAATTTCATTTGCAAAAACTTTTACATGTGTAAGAAAACTCGTTGAAATCAACTTTTCTTTTAGCTATATCGAGAAAAGAGAATCGTTGTAATGAGCTTTTGATCTCTGTAAACATAAATAAAAGACATTTTTAGATAGCTCCTGGTGACTTTCAAGACTTATGGCCATAGTGTTGGGGTTTGGCGTTCTGTGTTTCACTTGAAATACAGTTTTGACTTGTTTCGTAATTTAGCAAACTGAATTATTTCTATTACATTATAAATTAGCAATAACTGATTTCGAAAAGCTAGATTGTATGTGGGTCATATTCGGTGAGACGAATACAAGTTTAAATATTAAAGTTGCGTAAGTAAAACTAAAGTAACAAAATACATAGTAATAATATTATTTTACATCGGAAACAGTTATCGTTAAAATGCACATCATTACATAGTTAACAAATCTGTTTAAGTTGGAAAACAAATCACTAATTCCTTCTTTGTACAGCATATCCCTGGTTAGTCATATCTAGGCTCTAGACAATAAGTTATCTGATTGTATTTGCTGGTGTGAAAACTACTTTATATTAATGCCACATGATAAAGAACAATGAGCTAGACTGGAAATAAAATATCTCATGGTCAGAATTCATTGTCGCGTTCTGGTTCAAAACCTCAAATGAATTAAGCTATTGATGCACATTGTTTTAATAAACACATTTCAAGACTAAGCTCTTGTGTTATCCAACAAAAATCTAAACAGTCTCTTGGAGGTAAGAAAATCGCATGTAAATATTTTACACTAATATGTTTCAAGATACTCCTGGTACGATATTTCTATTTTGTTACAAGTGTTATACTAATCATGGTGATTATAACTATGAACATGTACAATTTGTGTTTGTATTAATAGTTGCAGTTGAGAATCAGGAAAACTGTAAATGTTGTGCCTTTTTTTAATATATAAGTGGTTTATATCTGTCATGAACCTATGAGATACTTTCCAAACTAAATATTTCGTTCAAAGTATTGTATTATACTTCATTTTTTAGGACTAAAAACTTTTACTAGTTTTTCAAGTAAATCATTGTAATGTTTACCACATAAATTTCAATAATATGATAACCACGTGAAAGGTTGTTAAATAACTTGATCTAGTACATCATTTGGTAGCTATCAAAAATATATTGGAACATCTTTCTACCTTAAAAATGGATTCAGATTAGAGAGTGTGGGCTGTTTTACCACCATGAAATGGAAATCGGCTTATAGAGTGTAAGTTGTTTTACTGTCTTGAAACATGAGATCAGGTAATAGTGTGTGGATTGTTTGACTGCATTTCGGATATTAGATCAGGTTATAGAATGTGGGTTATTTTACTACATGAAAACATGGGGTGAGGTCAATCTCGGTTGTTTACTGCCTTAAGATACGAGCTCAAGTTACAGAGTGTGGGTTGTTTTACTTCCTTGAAAGGTTGGCTTAGGTTACAGAACACAGTTTCAAAAACAACCTTGTAATTGATTTCTAACCTCTTTTGTGACAAAAAAGTCGAAACTACTCATACGTAATTTTACATAGACATAATAATGTGAATTTTCTATGTCGCTATCACAGAAGAAACAAGTGAGTTTATCATATTATACAAATAATACTAATTTTATCAGCTGTTATTACTGTATTCATATATTATTTTAAACATGATTTTTTAAATTGATAAAAGTAGACACCGAAGCTTCTGACCATTTTGAAGGTTCCACTCGCATGATGTTAGGAAGTAAGTGATTATTTTGTCAGGTTTTGTTTTACTGTTCTCTGGTTTCATTTCTTCATAAAAGTTTAATAGAAAAGTGTAATTATTAATAACATGTTAACTAAACCGAGCTCACTTTCCTTAACTGAATGAACTGCTTGAAACAAAAAAGAGTATCTTCATATTATTAATTTAAAATAGTCGAAACAATGAGATTACTAAAAATATCATCTTTGGTCATTGTTTTTCTGACGTTGTCTGTATTCATCAGCAAGTGATATTTAAATGCCAATTTATCATCTAACAAATGACATCTGTAGTTCCCAGTTGTTAAAGTTATAGGAAATGAGCGATAACAGGAATAAGACTACCGAAAATGACCAGTTCTTAAACTTCTCTATCAGGATATTGCAAATTTGCACACCTGCAAGTTTGATCTAAGAAAGCTATTGGTATAGCCTGACCTACATAAGAGTGTAAGTAGCCTTCCAAAACATATAAATGAATATCTTGCTTCAATCAACTTAAAACTGTTTCGTACCAAATACATGGAATAATATCATCAATAAGCCAAGAATGATATATGTAACAAAAAATTAATAAAGGGTTAAGAGAAGGCGTCTGATCTTCAAGCAGCATTTTTATATCACCAACAGTTCTCACGTTTTTATTTTGATGTTGGTAAAGTGAAGGTCAAAACTTGAAAATGTGTCCCAGTTCATTACAGAATATTCTACAGAAATTCATGGCCACTGAATTGTATACATTTATATTTAAATCTGAAACTATTACGACTCCTGAACCCTGAAAGGAAAGATCTCTCATCTGTAAATAACAGCCAATCTAAAGTAACAAGATATATGCATCGATAATAACCTGAACTGCTTTCTAGAAGAGACTAAGGAAACTACACAATGAATTAGAGAAATAATCTAATGCTGCAGTGAAATAACATTGTAAATCAACTTAAAGTTCGCACAATGAAATTCTAAGTAAACTTAACGACTAGGTTTATAATGTCTCTGTTTTTTTATAATTCACAAAAAAAGTCTTCAAGGTAAGAGAAAACCGGCTATAATGAAAACTATATGTCACATTTTACAATCAACATATTGGTTTGGTTTGTTTGTTTTTTGGAATTTCGCACAAAGCTACTCGAGGGCTATCTGTGCTAGCCGTCCCTAATTTAACAGTGTAAGACTAGAGGGAAGGCAGCTAGTCATCACCACCCACCGCCAACTCTGGGGCTACTCTTTTACCAACGAATAGTGGGATTAACCGTCACATTATAACGTCCCCACGGCTGAAAGGGCGAGTATGTTTGGCGCGACCGGGATGCGAACCCGCGATCCTCAGCTTACGAGTCGCACGCCTTAACACGCTTGGCCATGTCGGGCCCAAATCAACATATATAGAGAGGAGAAATTATTGAAAACATGTACCGGTGCTGCCTTTGCCTCGGTCTAGGATAACATTAAGAATGACCTCCTTCACCCAAAAAAAAAAAAAGAGTCAAAAATTATTTAATAAATAAATAAAACTAAACCTAATAACCTTTCACGAAAGGGGACGAAGAGGAACCACAACGTTCCTGAACACCCCAGTTGGAGAGAGAATTTTTACGATTTCTCTCTCTCTAAACTAAACCCCTGCCACGTTAGTTTGCGTTTGCGTTGAAAACATGTATGTGCCACAGGATGGCAGTAAAGATAATGGTTGGTTGGTTGGTTTTTGGAATTTCGCACAAAGCTACTCGAGGGCTATCTGTGCTAGCCGTCCCTAATTTAGCAGTGTAAGACTAGAGGGAAGGCAGCTAGTCATCACCACCCACCGCCAACTGTAAAGATAATACTTCAGTATTCTTTTAGATAGCCATATTTCCATATACTATAAGAGCATAGAGCCTATGTAAAGCTCAGAAGTTGTACAAACGTTGGCTAGAATATCTGATTAGTTTGGAAATCTCTTATCGATAGAAATATTTACATAACAAGTCTTATGTCGTTTCATTCAAATTAATTCATAAATATATAAAACAATTATTTTTCTTTTTAAAGAAACTTTTCCTGGAATGAGGACTATGGCTACAAGCAGCAGTGGCAAGAATTGTAATAATTTAGAAATTGATAATGAACCAAAAATCAATTAGATGTAAATTAATAAATAATTAAGTAATACCTGTAATTAATTGCCAAATAATTGTTTAGGTGTATTAGAATTAATATATATGTAGCCAATTAATATGAAAAATAAAAGTAATCAACATCTAATTAATATATCTTAATTAAAGTTAGTCAATATACATGTAATAATTTCCAAGCCCTTGACGTCAACGAGTGTTTTTCCAAGAAATGAGGCTTTGCTGCTGAATTTAAACTGTCATATTCATATATACATATATTTGAAAGCAACATAAATATGTACTTCCGTTTAATATTTAATACCATCTATGTGTAGGAATCTAAAATATTATATTTTTATTATTATATCATGTACTTCGATATATTTGTTAATGTACAAAAATATTATTTTGTGATAATTCACTGTTAATTGATATTCAAGCTAGAATATATTTTCTCCAAAAAATAATAATTTTATATTTTAGCTTTGTGATGTAGAAGATATACTTTTGCTTTTTAGTAATGCGACAGTATAGGTTGAAAACAATATGCATATGACAAATAAAATTGTTAAATAAATGAATTTCACAACTGTTGAGATTTCATGTTTATTATTCGTCATACATCTAAGAAAATTTTAATACCTCATAACTTAAAAATATTATTTGATCAAAACGTGTCAAGTATGACACAAAATTAGAAACAATTTGTAGCTTTCTAGAAAACTTTCCCTCCTTTGGTGATGCACTGTCCTTCAAATGTCAGTCAAGTTACACAATCCATAGCTTATTTCTCTTAATTCGTTTGCTATACGCTAGTTTAATTAGTATTTATAGTAGGCCTGTGTTCTGTTCTCCATACATTATTTGTGAAGTAACGAATATCTGTTATCTTCAATGAATGTTCTGGCTCTCACTGACCCCCAGACATTTTTTTGGATGGGTCACCAAAGCTTCCACCATGCATCATATACATGTGAATGATATTTTGCTCATAAAATACTTTATTTGATCACAATGTGAGCTCGGTCAATACTAAACTAATATTAATGTTTTCTCTCTCTCTCAATTCTTAATCGTCATAGCAGTTCCACAGAAAATGGGAACATACTTTCTTTCACATCACAAAGATACTTATAAATTGTTTGTACCAGCCAATTCATGGAAATCAGTATGTTTTTATTCAATTTATAAGTTATTGTTATTATCATAATCAATTCTATCGTGAAATTAACTAGGAAACAAGTTAAAATTTGACAGTAATTAGAGGTCATTGGTTATTCGTAGAATTGATATAAGAATTCCTATTATTTCGTTTAGCTATAAGATCACAATGCCAAACAAACAAATGATTAAAAATCGTTTCAAAATCTCTCCACCTGGTATCACCCTACTTGTTTTTATACTTTTATTCAGCATTTATTTTCTTTGGATACTTAGTATCAAAATTCTACGAATAACAAATAATCCCCACTTTGCATTAATTCTTTAATTTTTTCCTAATTATTTGTTAAATTTCTATGTGTCATTGGAATGGACACAACATCTGTAAACATTCAGTATATCCACATCCTCAATAGTTCTAACTTTTACAAGAATTAAAACCACAACTACGGATTTATCCAATGAAATTCTTACCCTCGCCAATAGATAAGTAAATAAAACCGCCAAAATAGTTATTAAATTTTATAACTTTGTGATTATAGTTTTAACTCTTTTTCTTTACTTTTTGTATCGGTGTCTCTACTTCATTTTAAAACTTGTAGTTTTTTATACTTTAATTGTTTATGTTTTATTTTATACTTTTATAAAGTACATACTTTAAAGACTTTCGTGTCTATCCATTAATATTTGACCCCATCTTTTGAGTTCAGTTGGGTTAAAGAGATATTTAACAACGTGTATGATACGTCTACAATTTATAAAAAATGTCTGTATGCAAACTATTCAACAAGAGGATATTTTGTTTCTAATCAAGCATAAAACTATATAATGGGAGAGTTGTGCTCCCTATGGGACTGGAAACCTGGTTTATAGCGGTGTGAGTCTATGGGCATACTACTGCGCTACTGACGTTTAGAATAGTTTGTCAGAGCAGTCACTGAAGAACATAGACCTATCATAAAGAATAATTAAAACTGGTGTGTAGCAAATAAATTAAAACAAAGAACTTGTGAATAGTATAAATTAACTAACATTTGATGGACAGTGCATCGTTAAAGGAATGTAAGTAGAAACCTGCAAATTGTTTGTTAAATGGTGTGATCGTTGATACGTCTTGTTCAAATAATAATTTTAATTATAAAGTATTAAAATTTTTAGGGTGTATAACGAGTAACCATCAAAATAAAAATAGTTAAATCACAATAGTTGTAAAATTTGTTGACTTAACTTTATAATATTTCATGTTGTTATGCTGCAACTACATGTTTAAAAACAACAAAAATAGAAACACATAAATAGTTTTGGCTGCAAAACTTGATAGTAGAAAAGTTAAATCATCATTTTATTTACCTTCAGGCTTATTTAATAATATGTTTATCATGAGTTGAAGAAACTGTTTATCAGAATAAATCACCTGATGATTTCAATGTGTTTGTTGTCATCTTAACATTTTCTGTGATTCAGACAAGTTTGTGTTAAAGTTTTGTTTTTTTTACAGTTAGAGGTATTTTCTCGAGGCAAACTGTACATTAAAGAGAACAATATTTATTCAGATAATATTATATCATTAATGTATAATTATATTATCTAAAGCTCTGTTACTTATATAAAATGAGACCTTACATGGGCAGTGGTCAAATCCTGATATTCGATGACATTCTAGAATGTTAAATTCATATTTCAAAGTAACTAGTTACAATATTATATAATTAATGTATAATTATATTATCTAAAGCTCTAGTTACTTTGAAATATGAATTTAACATTCTAGAATGTCATCAAATGTCAGGATTTGACCACTACCCATGTAAGGCCTCATTTTGGAGGTAACGGGACAGCATACACGAACCTTTGAACACGACATTCGTCACACTAACCAAAGATCACATAACGTTCTATTAAAAATACAACGTTTCAACAGAAATTTAATATTTTTATCAATATTACAGCCGAGAGTTTGAGAGAATTTCGTGATTGACGTTCTGAAGCTATCATTGTATTATGACTGCTATAGTTACATTAATTTCTCAGTCACCCGCTGGTACAGCAGTAAGTCTACTCATTTACAACGGTAAAATTAGATGTTCAATTCCCCTTGGTGGACTCAGCAGATATTCTCCTGTGGCTTTGTTATAAGAAAATACATACACTAATTTCCTTAGCTAATAAGTATTCTTTTTTATTCAGTTGAACTTAAGCACATCATATTTTGTATATATACAGTTGGTATTTTATGCAGATTTTGGTATTATATATGTCTAGTATCACTACTATGAGACCAGGTAATACTCAAGTGTTAATTAGTGTTCATGGTTATTCCTAAATTTAAGCTTCAGTCTCTGAAGACATTGGTTTTTTTACATGAAGAATCTAGCTAATTAGCTCGTGAATGTCTTTTGTGAATGTACTTGTACGCGTCTATCGACATTATAGTACACTTAAGTAGATTATATAACATCGCTTTTTCTTCGAATAATAACGTTAATTCTACAGTGATTTCTCGAACCAGTTAAATGTAGAATAGTTTATGAGGAAGAAAAAACGTTTAAGAATCTTTGCCATCTTGTTATATAATATCTTTATATATGAAAATATTTTATAGATTATTGGTAACTTGTTAATTAGATACATAGATATAGTTTTAAAGCGGTTAATTTAAGGTGAAAAATTAATCGAAATTCTAATGATAATTAAGAAGATTGTTGGTGTTAAAAAATGAAAAACTGATAGTTAGGAGAAGGCAGCTGGTTGTAAAAGAAAAATTAATTAATAATTAAGAAGATAAAGTTTGTTAAAAACAAATAAGTAACAGGTAGAAGGTACTAATATCCTATCTTGAATTTTTTCTCGTATAAACAACAAATAATACGAAAACCGTGATTTTAGTCATTTAACAATATCGTTTGTTTTCACATTCTAGTCTGAGGCTGTTTTCAGGAAGATGTAGCAGCTAGACATTTGTTGGTATAGATTCATTTGTATCAATTGTTATACAAAAATTGATAAGTTTTCTAAATGTTCAAGATAACTATTGGATGAAAAACGTTGTGTTAGGCCTCAAAATTGAAACTTTTCCTCTATATTCTTCTTCTTCCCCCACTGTTGTTTTATAGAATATTAGTTGTTAAATATTTGGCTTTGATGAAAATAATAAGAATGAATATGTTCCAAGACATAGCCGGGAGAAGGTATGAATGAGAAGAGGCTTAACATTGAAACTTTGTTATCAATATAATATAATATAAGATTGTTGAATGTTTTAATCGTTTGAGTTCGAGGCTGCTGTCATAAGAAAATTCATTGGTAATACATACAGACATAATTCACGTGCCAAGAATCTATTGTATAAAGTAGAAAAAACAAGTTTATGTTTAATACAAAGTAGACCCGACTCTAGCTATATAATTATCCCAGGGAAGTTACGATTCTTTTATCCTCCCTTTTTCCATACAGTTTTGCTTTCCAATTTGTAACGAAACAAAGACTACGAATAATCCCAAATATATTTACTCATTACAATCTGAGTAAGTGTTCCAATAGCTGTAAATATTTGATTACAAGCAGTTTAAGAAAATTACAGCGATAAACAATTAATTGTGCTAATATCGTACGCTGTATTCTAAAATCCAATTTTTGAAACCAGTTTTATATTTTACAGAAATGGTTGCCATTCTAACAAATCTTGTTTTTGTTATAGCTGAACGCAATTATGTTTTAATCAGTTAGCTTGGAAGCGTTTCATTATTTACTATGAACGAGGTGAAAAATTTAGTAAAATAAAGGTTTAAGAACTTCAAATGTCTCCAGCGGAACTAGATCCATGTTAATTAACAATTATGGATGTTTAAGCTGTTTATTAGAATATCTCAAATCACATCGTAACAAAGTTTTACGTTTTTATTTTGCTTTTAAGTGGTTTTGCTTTGGTAAGCTATGGTTTCTTTGACACAGAAAGTTATACGCTGGTGTGTTTTGTTTTATTGATTTCAGCAAAAGTGATTATGTCTTCCTCTTATTTAAATGTGTCGCGAAGGGACCGACTGATAAGAATAGTATCTTTTTTGTGTTCCACATGGAATATTTGTATGCGTCGCTTTTCCGATATTCAGCCTTAGAAAGTTAACACATGCACCTAGATTCACTGATTACTCATTTTTAAGTTTCCACAGTTTTGTAGCATTGTCGCACTTCATACGAACTCATAACAATGGCATAAGAATACTTTTAATATTCATGGTTCCTAACAACAACTACAGTAAAATATTGCAGCCTGTCAACAATTTTGTTGTTTCCAGAATATCCTAAAAGCCTGTAACTAAACATTTTGATGTATTTTGATCATGCGAAATCACAAAATAAAAGCAAGAAATTCCTACATTCTACGGAAAGAAGCTAAACACTTTGTTCTACTTTCATTTTAAGTATTCAGAACAGACGTACTTTTCTGGGGAGCTCAAAAAAGAGAGGTGGTATTATAAATGCATCGTGATTTTAGGATATGAATGTATAGATAATTTTATTTGACAAGATCCTCTATTTTGCTAATTTGTCTTTCCTATAATTACGATCTTCGTTAAGAGGTTTCACAAAAGTTGCACTTTTTTAAATGTATATCTCCTGAAACTTTACTCCTGCACACAAATGAAAATGTAAAAATTTGTCATTAGAAACATTAAACTTATTTCTAAGAGGGTTGGTAATGACAGTTTCACAGCAAAGCAATATATACGACCAATCGAGTGCTGAGGTTCTGTTCTTGTGAATATCAGATGTTTGAAAGGAGTAGATTGTTATAGGACGTGTTGCTTTAGATTTATATAACAAGGTGCCAGTTTTCATTAAAGTGGTTTCAAGGTTGTTATTTGAAACAAACAAGACTTATTCTAACTTGTTTAACTTTAAACAATGAAACAAGTCTAGACATTTTCATCATTTAATCAACATGGTTTGAAGTGACTGTTCCAGAAAGTAATTATTTTTTAAGCAGCATATAAAAATTAAACAAATACATCATTGTTAATTTGTTCTCTTATAAAACTACATGAAAACTCTTTATCACAATATGCTACAGTAAATAAAATACTCGTCAATATTAAACTGATCTTGAAAGTGTGATTCAACATTTCTGATTATATATATATATATACAGAGGAAGATATTATATAATATCGCCTTTTCGTCGATTAATAACTTTAATTCTACAGTGATTTCTAAAACTAGTTAAACGTAGAATAGTTTATGAGGTAAAAAAAACGTTTAAGAATTTTGCCATCTTGTTATATAATATCTTTATATATGAAAATATTATTGGTAATTTGGTAATTAGATAGATAGATAGATGTAGTTTTAAAGTTGAATGTGTGATTCAACGTTTCTGATTACATATATATATATATATATATACACACAGAGGAAGTGAAGTTTATTTGTCAGTAACCTCTTTTGTTTTCACATCTATTATAATTAACAAGACAGGTTACTGGGATATTATTGGCTTGTTCATATCGACAGTACACGAACATATGTAACAGGAGGACTGAGTTCAAGATTTTTTGGTATACTGTTCAATCTGTATTTAAAAGAATACACTAGTTCAGCTTCATTCTACAAAATAACTAAGCATTAATCCTAATTTATACAGATAATAGTGAAATTTGGTGTTACAAAATGTTTACATAATGAATTTGTATCATTATTGCGCTTGAGGTCATGTGAATTTATATGATGCAAAAAAACTATCAAGTTATATGTTGCGAAGTAAGTATTATATTTTATTTAAAATTAAAATAAATATACACAAATTCACCTAAATATACTCATTCAAGGCAATCAAAACTTTTCATAACAAATAAATAACACAAAACTGTATTATTACGACAAATGTTGCAATATATGAGAGTTAAAAGTCTACTCTTAACATGTTAACAGTAGATCACAATCTATTGTTTAAATCATGTAGTTGAATGAACAAATAATAACAGAATAATATAATTCATAGGGTTTTGAGAGCTTGAATAACAACAAAACATTCATATTTATTTGAGAATATTTTTCTTCATGGGAAACAAAAGCATTTAGTAAAATCATTAGATAAAAAATAAGTTTAACATAGAATACAGAAGATCTGGTAATTACAATCTATAGTTTAAGTACTAAAAACAAGAAATATATATAACGATTACAACAATTAAAAGTCAACAGGCTATTTAAAACAAATAAATAGAAGTTTACTTAATAAACAGAAAATGTACCAAAAACATTTCAACTCGTTATAAGCTGTATAATGCTGATTTCATGTTCCACACAACATTTCAACATCTCACTTTATTATAACCAATAAATTACAATTGTTTATCATCAAAGGTGAATGTCAAATAACAATCTCAGAAAGTGTAAAATTTATATCTTAACAGGATTTAATAATCACACTAATGTCAAATTATAAAAATATCATAGGTTATTAATCACAGTGTTGAATCACAACCCTAAACAAAGAACTTTTAACCACACTTGTGTATAAACTCCCAACCCAAGCAAGTGATAATAACATGGGTTCTAAGAGAGAAAAGTATGTAACATAACAATTAAGTAGTCACATTTGTATACAGAATCTTAACTTTAATGACTGAATATAATAACATGGATTCGTAAGAGTAAGTATTTAAAAAAACTAGTCAATTAATCACATGTGTAAGTATCTTAGGAACAATCAGTGATGTCGAAAAAACGGCTCGTTTGGGTTGAGAAAATATTTTACGTAGAAGAGCGAGCAACGTTTCGACCTTCTTTGGTCATCGTCAGGTTCACAAAGAAAGAGGTAACTGACCGGAATTGTTTTTTAGTTTTCTGTTTTGTGAAATTATGTTGATGGTTTTGTGAGAAAATCTTACAAAAAGAGACATTAATTCCATTAAAAACATAAAACAAGACAAAAACATAAAAATTCTAAAAGCAGCTAAAGGTAACGCTGTAGTCATAATGAACACGAATGAATACATCCAAAAAATGAAGAACATCCTATCAGACACAAACAAATTTAAACCAATACACAAAAATCCAACAAACACACACAAGACGCAACTGAACAAATTACTACTAAAAATGAAAAAAGCCAACACAATTTCACAAACACTTTATTCCTACCTACGTAAAACCGACTCACGCACACCATAAATATACGGCATCCCCAAACCCCATAAACCAGATTGTCCATTACGACCAATAATGTCCACATATGAATCGTTTAATTACAATCTTGGTAAATACATAGCGTGGGCATTCTTCAAATATGTAATATCAGCCAGCTCATTCATCAAAGACTCTTTTAATTTCAAGTCTAATCTTAATCAACTTAATCATAAAGCCTTAATGGCCAGTTTCGATGTTATATCCCTCTTTACAAAAGTTCCAACCACTGAAGCCTGCAAGATAGCCTTAGAACTCTATATCCGAGACCCTAACCCAACTATAGACATTCCCAGCAACCAATTAGCAACCCTCATAGAATTCACCACGATAAAGACAAACTTCATATTCAACAACCACAACTATATACAAACAAATGGCCTAAGCATGGGCAACCCAGTATCACCAGTTCTAGCCAATATTTTTATGACAGAAGTTGAAACACAAGTAATTAACACAGCATTACATCCACCACTATACTGGTACAGATATGTAGATGACACGGTTGCGGGATTCAAATCTACATAACACATACTTAATTTTTTCAATCACATTAACTCTATACTTCCCAACATTATCTTCACATGTGAACAAGAAGAAAGCAATCAAATATCATTTCTTAACCTCAAAATTACAAGAACCGACACACAATTCAAAACAGAAATCCACCGAAAAATCACCCATACTGGACTATACATTCCTTGGGACTCAGCACATGAAACAAAACAAAAACTCAACATACTAAGAAACCAAATAAACACTGCCATAAAACTATGCTCACCAGATAAAATTAACGATGAATTAGACAAAATAAAACAATACTTCATCAACATCAATAAGTTTCCTCCACAAACCGTAGAAAACATTATACGCACACACCTAGACAGAAAGCAAAATCAACCAACAAAAGTAAATATATCTCACGAATAAAAAAATCACGAAACCATATACTGCTGCATACCATATATTCCTGACATTAGCAGACAAATAACCAACATTTGGCAAAAAACCAGTAACAAAATATGACATTCCAGTTAATACCAAATTTATTCAAAAACCAGGCACAAAACTGAGGTCTATACTATGTAAAAACTACACTGACAAACACCACACCAACATTATTTACAAAATACAATGTGATAACTGCCACGACTTCTATATTGGAGAAACAAGTAGAAAAAATGGAAACCAGATTCAAAGAACATATAAAGTCACCTTCACGCGTTTTCGAACACTGCAAGTCAAATAAACACAACATAACCATAGAAAACACTCAAATAATAAATAAAGAAACAAACATAAACAAACGCAAAATTAAAGAAGCCTTACTTATACAATAACTTAAACCCAAAATAAACCAATTTTAAGGAACGCCTTTATACCTATATTAATATAATAAAATAAATAAATTATATATTCAAACATCTAACACTGCCCTCTACATTCCGACACTCAGTTACAAAACCCCTTCCAAACATGTGGTCAGCTTCCGGTTAGTTACCTCTTTCTTTGTGAACCAGACGATGACCAAAGAAGGTCGAAACGTTGTTCGCTCTTCTATGTAAAATATTTTCTCAACCCAAACGAGCCGTTTATGCATATATATATATATCTTAGGAACAGTAGCTTGTAATTGGAGATAATAGCATTTACAGTAACAACCGTTTTAATATTGATAAACTGAACAAACTATAATTTCATATTGCATTCTTCATCCAGTAGGTTATTTCTATAACCTGTTTGCTATAATCAATAAAAGAAGTGTTATCAATGAAAGTTATAAATAATTTAACTGAACATTGTAAGTCCGCAGACATGCGAAGGGCTACTTGGAAGTGATAAATATGTTTTTTTATGATTAAAAAATGTAAACTAAAACCTTCTGAAAATTTTGATCTGATAACCGTATACGGGTGTTACACTTATATTATAAATAATTGTTACGTCTAATGGATTTCAAAACTTCTGTTTGTTTGTCTTCTGTTGAGGGTGAAGGTGGGGATAACTATATATTTTAAAAGTTTTAATCAATGCATTGAAACCGTTTGCTGAAACCAATTTGTTCTATCAGATATATCACTCATTATTTTAATAAAGAATAAAGACATCTAGTATGTTAAGTTACAACAAGGATTTCATTCGAAGCTTTCCTGTAAAATAATTTGTTAAGTTACAATATTTTACAAGAAAGCTTCTATTGAAATACTTATTGTAACTTCATAAATTATTTTACAAGAAAGCTCCGAATGAGATACTTATTGTAACTGAACAAATTATTTCACAAGAAAGCTCTTACTGATATACTTATTGTAATTTAAATTATTTTGGGTGCAAACTCTGAATGAAATACTTATTGTAACTTAACATTCGGAGGTTGCATCTAAAATAATTTGTTCAGTTGCAACAAGTATTTCATTCGAAACTTTCTTGTAAAATAATTTGCTAAGTTACAATAAGTATTTCATTCGAAGCTTTCTTGTAAAATAGCTTGATATATTTAAGCTGGCTAATTTTTATAGATAAGGAAAGCAAAGTTAAAGATATTTGTTGCCATAGGATCAATAAAGTTTGTTCTTGCCTACTTTTTTGTGTATGTGATCTATATTAATTTGTTTAAAAGATAAGGCAATACTCATGTCCTTACGGTAATCTTAACTTCATATTTTATCATCTAGTCTTTCACTTATCTGCTATTCTGTTCAAATTAAGTTTTATCTTCTGAATAGAATCACGTGCAAATGGAGAAGTAGAATCTCAAAAACTATACCAGAAGTATATAAAGCAGATGAAATATAAAGTTTGAAGGGATGTATTATTGAACTTCATTTATTACGTTTTTAATTTGTCTGACAGAAATTCTGTTTTTTTCCCTCCTGTCATGCAAATGAATTTTTGTATGGATTCAGAATCATAACTAGTGAAGCATATCTAGTAGGATAGGATAGACGTAAATTGCATGTGTATTGGATATTATTATGTATTTCGTTTATAATATATAAAGATAATAAAAAGTACGAAGAGTACACACTGAAATACTGAGATAAAAGTTCATTTGAGAAGAGTTTTATTATTAAGGTATGTTTGGTAGTCTGTATATTTCAGAACATACCTGAATAAGATGAAACATCGATGGGACTGGTTATAGGGACAACTCTAAATAAAAAGAAGATACCATTAGAACATAATCAGAGACTTTAGATGAGTTAATAATATTCGCATGATATAAATTGTAACACCTCTGGTCTGTTGTTTCTTTGTTGTTATACAATATTTGAATTCAATACGTATTATCAGAGAAGTACCAGACACAGTGAGCGTTAATAACCTTAAGAGTAGAGTTTGTTAACATGCGTGCTTATTATAAGATATCTATGTATGTATACTTGCTCATCGGAATGTCAGATAAATCTCATATTTTCTGTATAAACTCATGTTTTCTAAAATTGCATGTTCAACGAAATCTAAGAACTCTTTTGAAAACATTGAAAATGCGATTTGTCAATTTTTTTACCTTAATATTACTTTTATCACATAATTCATGATTGAGTAAATAAAATTTTTATTTTTTATCTCCATCAACAGAACTGTGAACATTAGAGAAAAACAAGAAAGAATTACGTTTATTTGTGAGCAATCTAACACTACATATTAGACTATAATTCATCTTTACATGAGGTCTGGTCTTGCTCTTTAGTTTGGCTCTTGTCAGGTATGATGAGTATAAAATTCATTAAAAACTGTCTTAAGTGGAACTGTCTTAACCTGGATAAAATGTCGTTAAAATTCAAAATATTGGCGATACTAAAAACAGATGTTCTTTAAGTTTATCTGTAAATAGCAAGAAAGAAGAAATGGTTACTTATTATTCAGGTCCTCATATGTGGTAACTAATGAATGATTTAAACGCCATACAGAGACATGACTTTAGCATTCACTGTCCGTGAGAGTTGGTTATGACTTTCATTTCACTGAACTGACAATGTAATGGTAATTTTCTTGTTGGTAGATAACGTCATAACTGCTAATTATAAAAGCTGTAACTCAAAGTTTCTCAACTCAGCAAGAAAAAACATCTGTCATGATAGTTATGTAAGGAAAAACAGATACTCTTCTATTAAATCTTAGAAATATTGCACATTACTATGACTAATTAAATTAAATAACTTTACTATTGTGGAATGTTTCAGTTCTACCTGCAATAATACATATAATGTGTTGTTATATATATATAAGAGAGTATTAATATTGAAGAGTTAAGTAATATAAAACAAAATCAAAAGGTAGGACTGTGTTAAAAACAGCAAATCCAAACCTGTGACAAATATTACTTTGTTATAACCAAAATAAGCCGAAACAAAAATAAAAACTCTACATCAGTTAAAAAGCAAGGTACAGACTATAATCTGGAATATAAAATGTACCCTAGGATTTGGAGGTGTCTGAAAAATAGTATCCTCATTGCGGTGGGGATGCATCATCTATCATTCTTAGCCTCTATTTACTAGTCTCACATAAATATATAAAACAAAGTAATGTAAAATAATAAGGGAATTGCAATAGAAATAAAAATAATAGAAATTAGGAGAGCGAGATGTAACTGCTCAAGCCCACAATGTCCCACATCTATACCGCTCTTCATTGCCTACAGACAGCTGTGGGAAAATGATTGCTCCCCAAAATAAAAAAAAAGAAGAAGAAAAATAAATTAAAAGAAGAAATACATACAAAATACAAATAATGAAAAGTAAAGTATATTTGAGGAAAAGTAAGTTAAATAAATTTACTTCTTGAAGTATGCATTCCAGCCCCCATTCTGTAGTAAGGCACAAGATGGTAATCCAGAAACGAATTACACTGGTATAAAGACTAATATAGCTTTCAAGCACAACCCATCAAGTTCACTTTAAGTATCAGTTTTCATACATTAAACAAGTGTTTTTATGCGGTAAGGTAATCATTCGCTTAAAGTAGTGTCAAGCTGTTAAACTACCTTATTCCCAACTAAAAGGTCCAGCATGGCCAGATGGTTAGGACCTTCAATTCGTAATCTGAGAGTTGCGAGTTTGAAACCCAGTTGCAACAAACATACTTTCCTTTTCAGCCATTAGGACATTATAATGTGATGGTCAGTTTCATTATTCGTTGGTAAAAAGGTAACCCAAAAATTGGCAGTGAGTGGTTATGACTAGCTGTCTTCCCTCTAGTATTACATTGCCAAATTAGGAATAGCTAGCGCATATAGCCCTCATGTAGCTTTGTGCGAAATTAAAAAAACAAAAAACCAACTAAAACTAGTTATTAAAATTTTAGTAAACTTTCTTTAATTTTTATTTCTTTATGTGTATTATATAATCTTTTAATAATTTTATTTAAAGTTTCTTTATTAAATCTATTTAATATTGATTTTTAATCAGTATTTCAACATTACTAATAAAATATTGTAATATACTACAAATTTTATAACATCTAAATGATTTGAAGTTATACTTCTTACAACAGAAGAGTATGGTGCATTACTATTAGAAAGATTAAACCATGTACTGGAAAGGCAAAATATTTTATTTTATTAAAATATTTATATTCATTTCCTTAATAAGTATTTTCATTTCTAAATCTAAGTATTGTGCTTCTGTATAATTAGTTTACTGGGCTAACAATTAGCGCCTTTTTATCATAATGGGGGATAGAAAGCCGACTTCAAGAGGTAAGATTATTTAACTTACTTACTTACTTACTTACCCCCAGATGGTAGTACTTTACTTTTCCTTAGTTTTGTTATCTTTTACGATTTTTTCATTTGATTTGTTATTTAATTTGCTTTTCTTCTGCTTTTTAACCTGGAGAGCAATTACTTTCCCAGATCTGTCCCAGGGTGATATAGATGTAGGACATTGTGGGCTTGAACACCCACTTCTCGCTCTCTTAATTTCCGTTTCTGTTATTTTTATTTCCATTGCCATGTCTTTATTATTGTATGTTATTTTATTTTTTTAGATGAGACTAGCGAATGGAGGTTAAAACTGACAGATGGCGTATCCTTCTTTTGCAGTCACATCCAAAACGTAGGTTATATATTTATATCTCCCATTAAAGTCTGTTCCCTGAGAACCTGGGCCCGGCATGGCCAAGTGGGTTAAGGCGTGCGACTCGTAATCTGAGGATCGCGGGTTCGCATCCCTGTCGAATCAAACATGCTTGTCTTTTCAGCCGTGGGGGCGTTATAATGTTACTGTCAATCCCACTATTCGTTGGTAAAAGAGTGGTCCAAGAGTTGGCGCTGGGTGGTGATGACTAGCTGCCTTCCCGCTAGACTTACACTGCTAAATTAGAGACGGATAGCCCTCAAATAGCTTTGAGCGAAATTCAAAAAAACAAACAAACAAACCCTGAGATTCGTTCAATTGATGTAGAGTTTTTATTTTTCATTTTTATTTCGGATTGTTTTAGGTTATAACAAACAAGATGTATATATATATATATATAATGTATAAGTGAGATAAAGAGACACTACGAAGAAATATTTTAAATAAGGCTTGAATCACTGGTAGCATAAAAGTTGAGAACCCCTGTTGCAGCAGATAACCTCTCAGGGTAATGACACTGTTTTATATGTACTGTAATATATAACAAAATTAATGATACACATAAAAGTAAACAGTGTATTTCAACAGTATCAGAATAACACACTTGTTAATACAAGCAGAATGTGTGGCCATTTAACAAATCAGCAATTTTCTTGAGTAATTCAAATGGACAGATAAGACTAAGAAGAAACAAGTTAAGAACCAATGATCAAGTAAAGTAGCAAGTGACATGTGACTGTCTTTCGTGCAAAAATGAAACTTTATTATATCAACTTTATGACGACACTGTTTTCTTGATTCAGTAGATAAATGTAGAATATTAAGATGTTTTTATGAGCAACCACATATGTACATACTCACACAGACATTGTCAAACAACAGAACAAACCATATGGTAATTTAATATTTCATTTCTACACAACTCATTCCAGGTCAGACATATTATATGCACAGTTCAGGTATGCATTAAACCTGGACACAATAACAGATTGGTTAGCGTTGAAACTCAGTTATAACTTTTGTCAAGAAACCTCTTAGTTTTATGTGTGTTTTGTCGATATTTTAGAAAATCCCAGTCTCTAAACCCACGTTCTTTCTTCTAGCTGTATGTTAGTTACACAATGTGTACTATTATTCTTTTTACCTTTTAAAGCAAACAACTTAGCGACGTTTGATTCATTTCGTTTTCTCTTATTTCCAGTGAAAGACTGTGTTCTATCAGTGCTATGTTTTTGAATGCAATATCAAGCTATCTCAAGAAACAATGCTCACAAACAATTCTAAAGAATTGCATAAGACTTAAATGAAATTAAAAGAGCAAAAATAACTATATTTTATTGACACTTTATAAGAAATTTCTTAAAATTAAAATTATATTATTTAACCTACATGATAACCGTATGAAAAGAAATCTACTTACTTTATCAGTTTCTTTCGTCTGTATTTGAGAACGACGAATGAGGTCACTAGCATCACGCTTATCACAGCTGAGATGATCATTAGAATTTGTATAATGCTCAATCGTGAGTCTTTCTGTTCCAGATCCGCATCTTCAGGTCAAATTAATAAATTAAATCAACACTTTGTTAGATAATATTCTAATTAATACAGTATGTTTACCTCAGTATAAAATACATACATTTGACAGAAAATAACATTCATTAACGTCGATATATTCGGTCGACACAAAAACAGTAAAATTTACGTACAAGATAAACATATGTCTCTTACTCGTACCCTTTAGAGTTTTAAGTGACATTGTATCTAAAATGTCTGTACTATACCAATGTTCGGTATTACTTATATTTAAAGAGTTATATTTAAGATGTTCCTATTGCACAAAGGTTTGGTATTGTCTGTAACTAAACAGCTGTATATAAAATGTCCACACTACAACAAGGTTTGGTATTATGCTTTTTGATATTGAGTGTCAGGCTACCAGGTAGCCAGAAAGTTAGTGCTACTTCAGAGCTTGGTATAATATGGAAAGTCTCTTGATGAGTGACTATATTAAAGAATCCATCGTTAATTATTGCAAGTTTGTTATGAAACATGGTAAACAGTAAAATGATAACAGTTAATAGACGTTGTACATGAGCTATAATTACTCACCGATTTTTATCAAGGTTATAGATTTAACTATTTTACGTCTTTATCACATCTACTCATGTGACCTTTCAACATGTATAACACCAAATGTTATGTCTAGTCTTCAAATACGTAATTACTATACCCAAGTAAAAGTGTTTATTCTATGTAATGAATATATTGTTGTACATCAGCTAGATCTACATGTACTTTGCAGGTACATAACTGAACGTCCCCTCTTTATCACTTAAAAGTTTCATATGTGTGGTTCTTTATACGTCTATTTTAGCACATGTGTGGTCAATTATCACAGGAAAGATCTTGGCCCCATGGTTAGCATGTACGGTTGAGAGTCAAAATATCCATTTTTTAGCCACAATTTATCATTGAACAAACTCCGCTCTTTTAATCTCTATAGTCACTATAACTATGACACTCATCTCGTTATTAGTTTTAGGGCTTTTACAAAATAGTTGGGTAATACTGACTAGTTGTTTTTCCATCACCAAAAGTTTTAGTTTAAGGATAATTCTACCTGAATCCAAGAGGTTTTTCACCTGAACACTTAATTCTTGGTTGATTAATGTTGCTTTCAGGTTTAAACCAAGAAAAAGAAATAAAAATGATTGCTGAATAAAAAATACCCATGTAGGGCTGTTCACTAAACTTGAAAAAAAATCAAACAAGATCAGGATAGAAGTAGACATATCACTTAACAGCAACTAAGATGTCTCGACTTTACATGAAAAATATAATTCTTATGTTACTGAGTTCCTCAATGGCATGTAAAATAGAACCAGAAATCCCAATCGTAAAAATGTTACACTATTGTAAAGTAGTCGTGAAAGTAGTATTCTAAAAGTATTTAAAGGAAAAATATAATGACGAAATGTGGTATTATATTCAAACACTAGGCTTTCGATAAAGAAAGTAGGGATTTGTTTCTTGTTAAATACAAAGATACACAACTACGTCCACCACGAGCATCGAAACCCGCTGTCTGGCCTTGTGAATCCACCATTAATGTAGAAATTTTAGTTTCATCATAGTAACTGCAAGAGTAGGTAGGAGCTCCCCTGTTGGAGAATGATGAATGAAAATAATTCTTGATGACAAAAAACCCACTTGAAATAAAAGTGTATCCCAGATTGGGTGGTATGGGTATTAACACTTTTACTAATAAAGCAGAGAACAACGTTTCGACCTACCTAGGTCATCCTTAGGTTAATGTTGTTCTTTGCTTTATTAGTAAAAGTATTAATTCCATACCAGCCGTTCTGAGATACAAATCTTAGGTTCGATTGTTCGCCTGTTTTCGCCTTTTGGATGCTCTGGATAACTGGAAAGCAGCACATACACCAAAGATATGGTGACTACGCTTGGTAGCTTTTCATGTGTAGCTTTGATGACGACAAGAGAAAAAAATCTAGACGAGTTTTATATTACTTTATTGGGGTCATCCTTTTAATCTCTACATAGAAAGTGCTAACGCACTCTTAGATACCAAATTCCACAATTAAAATTACTAGAATGCCTTTTCTATTTATTGATTATTCGAGTTGTGTATTTAACATATATAAAGTATTATATGATAGTGAACCACGTTCTACGCAGTAGAAATGGAGAAAATCTGAATATAAAATGATTACTAATATCAAAATTAATTATAAAGTATTTAAACGTTAAATGCTATTTAAATATGTTAAATGCAAAAAAAAACCAACAAAAACAAAATCTTTATATCATAGTTAATTGTTGGGAAGTGATTCCTTGAACATAACAACCTTTCAACTCCCACTTCCTTTTGCTGTTTGTAGCCAGTTATGGAGAAAAAGTTATCAATAATATTTAGACACAATCTTAAACATTGTTTTTCTTATAGCAAAGCCACATCGGACTATCTGCTGAGCCCTCCGAGTGAAATCGAAACTCTGATTTTAGCGTTCTACATTCGTAGACTTACTGCGGTACTAGCGGAGAGCAATCTTAAAGAAGACATGAATCTGAAATTGTACAATGTAAAACTCCTAACTTTTACCTTTTATTTAATATTATAAGTTTCCCCGTAGATGCTTGTGAGATAGCGAATTGTATTGTTATTATTATTGATTTATTATTTATTTCTATCGTTTGATTTTACTTCAAATTATTAACTGCATTCAAAATAGGCTCGACATGGCCAGATGGTTAAGGCACTCGACTCGTTATCAGCGGGTTCGAATCCCTGTCACACCAAACATGCTCGTCCTTTCAACTGTGGGGCGATATGAAGTGACGGTCAATTTCATTATTCCTTGGTAAAAGAATAGCCCAAGAATCGGCGGTGGGTGGTAATGATTAGCAGCCTTCTCTCTAATCTTACACTGCTAAATTACGAACGTTTTCGAGTGTTTTTGCGCGAAATTCAAAACAAACCAATCCTTCTACATAATTTATATCTTGAGTAAATGTGGGTATGTATGACGAAACTGACATAATCTCTTTCACAGCAGTGATGTACAGATACTAATGATGTACAGAAGAGTAAGTAAATTTATAATCACACGAGGCTACACTCTCGTGATCTACTCCGTCAGTAAACAACCTACAAAAATCTTCATTAAGTGTGCTGTTTGTCACCCAAGATAGTTCATATTTTTTATATTAAAAAAAATGTTTGAATATATTGTAGTTGTTGTATTTTTATTTTTTTTTGAATTAGGTTTTTGTTTTTTCTCTGAGTCCATAATTGTCATTTTATCTATATTTATGATAAATTATTCATTAGAATTTCTTTACTGTGTTGAATTTATTTCTTTATTGTTTAACCCTGATCGTAGCGGTGTGTTCTTCTGAGGCCACTACATGCTGAAGAGTTTTATATTTTTATAGAAATCCTGTTGGATAGATGGAATATCCTTAACGTGATTGATCACAGACATTATCCATTAAGATATACAAGGAATGGTAACGTCAGAAGTTTGAATTTTATTGACATTATTCAAAATTGCCAAAGCTTAAATTAAAGTGTATTTATAGACATATCAGTTCTTGTGCTAATCTTACCTACAGTATTTCCTAGAATATCATTTGTGGCCAAGTGGAGGGAATTATTTAAAGACAAAGTGTAGGGAACAACCTTCACTCTTTTTCCGGCTAAGTCCGTCAGATTTAAGACTTCGTTGTTGACCATGTGGTAGAGAGTACGAACAATTGATGTCAAAGAAGCTGTTGAGCTGTTGAATCCCGGCAGGACTATAAACTTCAGCAGCAATTCATCTGAAACACAGATGTTTGTTACTTGCATACATCTGAGAATAGAATTATTGTTTGTGATAATACAAGCGACAGGCAACACAACCATATCTTGGGTATAAGATAATATTTCAAATAGACCAACGACATTCATTCAACTTGTTACATTGATTGAAACGACAGAACGAAAACGTAATGATTAGAAAGAAAAAACACATGTTTCCATAAATAGAGATTAAACGTTGTATTTCCTCTTTACTGTGTCAGTTGTAAGCTAAACAAGTAATAATAGATTTAATAATAGGTAACAAACTGAAAAGTTCTATATGCAAAATATCCCTGACTGCTTCACTTAGAAGCGAAGAAAGGATCCCTGATAAAACATTACAGTGAAAGAAAAATAAACGCCACATCAGTTGCAAAACTACAAAAAGGCCTTTACAAAAATAATCACAACAATCGGTTATCGTGATCTTCTGCCAAATTTCCGTTTTAAACATGAGTTTCATTCATTAGATATCCGAACAACTGTTGCGTGTAACTATAATGAAGAAAACATAATAATTACCAAGCTACTTATCATTGTTCAAGTATTTCATACTTCACTTATATTAAGACATTTAACACCATAGTTTTTAAGAAGTTAAATTTGGAAAGGAAAATCGGCTTTACAAACTAGGGTCGAAGTTGCTTACCTTCTTCTAACACAATCCTCTCAATCTGTGATGCTTGGATCCCCAGGTTTTCTGCTAGTTGATCTCGAAGGTGAATTAAAAATCGCGCCTTCTGTTCCTTCAAGTTTATGTCTTTCACATCTACTAATCCAATTATTAATGCAACACTTTCTGAATCTGTTTTAATAAAAATAACAAACTCAGAGCTCTCACTGAAGTTACAACTATATCCGTTTTTTTATCTATGTTGTGAAAAATCTTTTGAAATTTAAATAGAGAAAATACGGATCTGTCAGGTAAAATAAAATACTTCTTAAATTATGTATACATGGACTTACCATTAACAAATGACATTTGTAGTGTTTGGTCCGTTATAGACTCACTGATGTTCGAGGCGAACCCTGACACACTGGAAAACATAAATAAAATTACCATATAAAGATTTAATATTAAGATTTCTTGTGTGTGGAGTCTTCATCGTATAGTAAATAAATATATTTTTTTATTTTCATTTAGAAGAAATCATATACTTTAATAGACAACCTAATTTTCTTGGCAAATAGTCTTTGCGTGACCAAAAATTGCACTTATATTGTTTAAATACGATAAACGTATGTCCTTTTCAACTTTTTACATTAAGTTAGTCATGTAAATATCATAGTTGCAAATAACTCTGTTATACAGAAATGTCATTGTAAGTACTTTGCTATTGAAACGACTCGTAACCGCACAGAACGGTGTTTGAAGCACTTGGCTTTGATGACTTGAATCTTGATGATATAACAGACTCCTTTAACTATTGCTATTTGATCAACATTATTAAACTCACTGTTTGCTCAGAACCAAAGTGATCAGCTAGAAGGCAAGTGAGACTTTTAATGTAACTAAAAACTCACAGATAAACAAAAGATATAAATAATATTATATAAATGACAAACAAAATTATAGCAAAAAGAGAGAATTCGCTGTCTCACAACCTCCATTTTACCTATCGTTCTTAACTTTTACCTAATGTCAGAAGTGAAAGTTTTTCGAATAAATATTATTCATCTACTTTGATGTATTATGAGTCTCTCGTTGACCCGTAATGTTTGTAATTTATATTATAGAAGGATACCAACTCTTCTTGAAACTAAGTGTTAACTTAAAGATTTCTTTTTGTAAACATCGTATACGTAACGCAAAAAACAAACCTTATTGTTGAGGGTATAGTGAATTTTTTCCTGTATTGCTACTGTATGTAACATACGAATATGATACAAGAAGCTTACTGATCGTACACTAGGTAGTTACGGCACACATATTTATTTGACGTATTATTGTTAATAACTCATCTTGATGTTCCATGAGAAGCTTTTCACAAAACATTACGTTTATAATGTAAACACACGTTGTTACACATAATTTTTCATGAAACATAACTGTCAGCTACTCACGTGAAAGAACAATAAAAAAATTCACATTTGTAACTGTTTTAATGTTACTAGAGATTACTATTACTAAAAACCTATTTTCGTGTACGCTTAAAAATAACAGCAGTACTTTAACAGAAATATAATACTTCAAACAGTACAGAGACATCTTCTTCAAATTTCTTTATAAATATAGAATACTGTATATAATATTAAAATAATATTGAATTTGCAAATTCACAAGCGTTGTGAAAACTACAAACGATACGTCAAGGTAAAATTGCACGTACCAGATCTTCATTATAACATCGTTTGGAGTTACATATACAGTGTGGTGATACGAGGCTGTTGTTTAGATGGATTACAAAAATGTCATGAAATTCTAATGTAATTCTAATATAATGTACTCAACCTCCTTTTTAATAATCCTTTTGTCAAATCATTGTTAGCCACCTGCCTTTAAATAAGTTTAAAATTCATAACAAACGTACATTACGTAACTTAATACAATAAAATAAAGGTATTCTTATCTGAAACCTCATTCTTAGTAGCCTAAGTAACATGTCATGTATGTAGCATTGGATATAAGATCCAGCGCAGATAGCCCTCGTGTAACTTTGCGCGAAATTCAAAAACAAAACAAACAAACATGAGATCCTAATGTCTTTGGTACTACAGTTCTAGTTGTTAGCAAGAACATTTTGAAAATCAACAGAAACATTTTTTTTTCATGTTTGCTTTTATATTTTTGTTTTGTATGTGAAGATGTTTTTTATATGTATTTCCATATACATAAATAAACTTGGATATAAATTTAAAATAAATTTCCAAATAGTATATATGAATCGTCCAAACTATTTTTCACATGATTTGCTATTTATTTAATCAAGGCTAAAGATGTGTTCTGAGGAAAATTCTAAAGATCGTTCCTTCTGCTGTCGCCGTCATTGGATTCAGTGAGAGAGAGGATCCTTATTGATCGCACACATTTATTTTATAAGAGATTTGAGGGGTGACTATTATATTCAAAATTAGGTATCGTAGAGTTGGCTAGTGAAGCCTTAGCTGTAAAGTTATTTATATCAGTCATTCAGGCATAACCCTAAAAATGAATAACACTAAAGATGGAGTGGCGTGTTATCTGGTAATATATATAATTAATGTAGTAAAGGAAAATAACCCATAATACTTTCAAACATTTATTGAAGTGCTTTGCTACTGTCGTTGAGTTCTCTCAGGAAAACTCTATATTAAATTTTAGCTGAACTTATATCTCATATTTTAGGTCGTTTAAAAGACAAAGAAGAAGATACTTACTGTATCTACGATAACTAACATGTAATAATACAGAAATATTATGGAATGATCATAAATTTTATTTGGTGCTAAAGTATGTCATCAGTGCTTTTTAGTTAGAAAGTTTACTTTATGTTTTGTTTTGATTTTCACCCAAAACTATACCAGAGTTATTCGTGCTAGGCGTCTCTAATTTAGCAGTGTAAGACTAGAGGGAAAGCAGCTAGTCATCACCACTCACGCCAACTCTTGAGCTACTCTTAACAACGAATAGTGGAATTGACCTTACATTATAACGACCCACAGCTCAAAGGGCGAGCATGTTTGTTGTGACGGGGATTCGAACCTGCGACCCACGGATTACGACTCGAGTCCTTTAACCGGGCCTTAGAATAGTGAGAGGGAATATTTTAAATGTTTTGTTTCTTATAACCATGTTTAGAAATCATTCATTTAAAACGACTTTCCAAAGTTATGGTGATGCTCGCTAACGTGTAGGAAGTATCTACGTACATATCTAAAACTAAAAATATTTTACAGTTTATATTCTGGAGAACAATTTGGCAATTTGCTCTTTTGTTATTTTTTTATAGATTTTATTGCATTCAAGGATTTACCGTGAGCAACTATATTTATCGTACAGAAAGTTCCTCAGGCGGAACAGCTTTTATGTTCTCTGTCTATTGTTTCATCTTACAGTGAAATATCTGGAATACTCTCAATTTTTACATCATCCATTATTTTCACAAGTGTCGTCCTAAGTTTAGCAACAAGAAGAGTTGCTAGGTTGGTTTAAAATCTTGTAATGTCTCTTGAACGACTGAACATTAGCACTAGATTAAATTATTGACTTGTAATGGCTCTTGAAGGAGTGAACATTAGTATTTGATTAAATTGTTAACTTGTTGATTAATAGTCATTAAAAGTTTATTAACTTCCATACTTTAACCCTTGTTTAGTTGTGTTTGCCATATCTACTGTACTTGTGTTTGTCTGAAGAAATTTGGTCTTGTGGATTTGTTGGTTTTTTTTAATTATCGTGCAAAGCTACACAAAAGCTATCTGTGCTAGCGGTTCCTAATTTAGTATTGTAAGACTAGAGATAAAGCAGCTTGTCATCATCATCCACCGCCAACTTTTGGGCTACTCTTTTACCAACGAGGAATGGGATTAATTATAATGTAATAACGCACCCATACCTAAAAAATCGAGCACCTTTGGTGGGACAGGGATTCAAACACGCAAATAACAAATCGAGGGCTCTAATCACATGGTCGTGCTGGGTCTACTCTTGCAGATTAAGTAGCTGTCTTTATTCAATCATAAACATGTAGACGTCTATACTTCACAATGAATGTTTAACCGTGCTTAAGATAATGCATGAATAAACTTTTATACAAACCAACCTTATATTTACTTATATATATATAAGTAAATATATATATATTATGCGGAATAATTTTAATTAATAATTAATAATTTTCATTGCTTTTAATTCATAAACACATATCGTGAAATTTATTTACACGAACCAAAAGAAAAATTTAATGAAATTATTGTATGTTAAAATATATTGATATATGTCCCCCAGTGGTGAGCAGAGCATAGATAGCTCTTGGTGTAGCTTTGCGCTTACTTCTAAACAACAATTTTGATATATTTTCTTGTAATTTATACAATTTTCTACTTTCTCTCAGCAGTTCTCTGATATCATAATGACGCCATCTTTCATCGTAAAAGTCATAATTTTATCCTTATTGGTCGTGAGTTACTCCATGATAACAATGCTGCAATCAGCTTAAAGTATTGATATGTACAATAGCAATCATATAAAATTAAATCACAAGAGGTAAGCTTTGTCTACATTAGTTGTCTGCACCTCGTGTTTCATTGTGAATTCCTGTACGTATTTTCTTGAGGAAGATTTCTCTGGTTAGAGGTCTAATTTTACACATGTGATTTTATAACTTTTATTCTTGGAAGAGAAAAAGGAAGTTATTTTCAATTTTTTCGCCAGTTCAGCTGTAGTTAGCTTAATTATCTTTTTTGATTTTATCAATATCAAATTTATGTGATACTTACCTGTAAAACCCTGGAGTAAAACACATACACTTGAAGAAGTGTTGAGCTTCAATCATTTCTTTCGTTTCGCAATAATTTTCCATCCAACCGCTAGTCGTCCATTTCAAACACTGCAATGAAAATTTGACCACTTGCAAGTTATAAACAAAATTTTGTTGTCAAGTAGATGAATGAGACAATTATTTAACAGCTCATTTCATTAAGAGCTAGAGATCTTAAATATGTAAACAGCATGAAGTCTGGTCCATAAGAACTTACTTACAATTACCAACAGTTGAACAGCATTATGTAATAGTATTTTTTTATAAATTGAAATTAAGGAAGAATTTCATACAACAATTTATTTAGCATAACTTTTACTAGAACTTTTCTTTGTTGCATATTCGAGTTTTTGCTTTAGTAGATGATAAAGAAGGAATAAAGATGCAGTTCTGACGTCATTTTACATGGTTTCTTTAGTACAGAATTCCACTTAAATAGTAAAACTTGTTCAGGAAAGCACATTTAACACAAGTTCTAGATACTTAACTAATGTACCAAGTAATAATATTTGATTATCCTGATGTTTAAATATAAAGAATACATAATTTAAGTAGCACAACATGTCGTAATTGATTAGCATGAGCAAAGAAGATTTTGTCTACCACACTTCATACAGTGACTAATCACTAGTCTCACTTAACAACAAATTCGGCAACTCTTCTCTGCATTATTTATATTTTTGCAATTGGCGAGACTCAGAGTCAATAATATGTTAGAAGACGTCTTTCTTCGTTGTATCCTCTTCATCAAGAAGTATAGTCTATTGGTACACATTTTTACAAAGCTTTATCAAAGTAAATGCAATGTTTGACTTCATTGCGAACATGTTTGCTTAAATTTATGTTTTATACGATTCAACAACAATTTGTTTACCATTTTCGCCTGGAACAGGAGTCATGTACCAGAGGGAAAATTAAATATCCTGATGTAGACATTGTCGGAGATAATGCCCAGATTTGTTTGCAGTGTTATCATTCAAACTGTTAAAGATACTATAAGACTAAAATCATTCTACAAGACCATTCTAACATCATTACAACACTTCAAGTGTATTGGACTGTCATAAGAGCACTAGCAGGATAAATAGTTTGTGAAAAATGTCTGATGGTGTTTTGAATGTCAGACTAAGTCACACAATTTTAAACATCCATTGTGTGCAGTTTACATTTGAGATGTTGCTAAAACTGAACTTTTGTGTTTGCATTAGAAATATTTTGTTTTCGGAATGATTGTTTATAAATGGTTCACTGAAATGATAAACGCTTGTTATATTTTACAGAATCCTATGATTCTTTACTTTTGAATTTCAAGTAAATTTACACGAGGGCTGTATACACTAGTCGGCCCCAGTGTAAGACTAGAGGAAAGGCAGTTAATCATCACCAACTCTCGGGCTACTTTTTACCGATGAATAGTGGGATTGACCGTAATATTATAACGCTCTCACTGCTGAAAGGGCAAGAGAGTGGTTGGTAAGACGAGGATTCGAACTCACGACCTTCAGATTACGAATCTATCTCTCTAACAACCTCGCCATCTTTAAAGAATAATTTTGACTTTCTCGTTCCTGTAACGGTTGGTTAACACATTTTATTTTTAGTAACATAATCTTTCCATCCAATTATCACTGTTGTTAGATCGTAATAATAGGTATCTTTGAACAGTCAGAGAGATCCTTGCAACCAACACTGAACATTAGTTTGGTTTCTATTGTAGAACAGCATTATGTAATAGTAGTTTTTCATAACATAGACAATAAGTGCTAACAAAACATAATTAACAGAAGTTGTTTATTATTCCCACTTAATACATGACTTTGTTGAATTTTCCGAAAATCTAGATGTCAGCTTTTTGCGCTTGCTGTCCTTACTTCAGAAATCATAGTTTAGAAGAAAAACAATTAGTCTGATAAAGCATCCACAACTCCAAAGTGCGGAGAGCAATTCATTTTTAGCAGTAACGGAACACGAAACATGCGATTTACCATGGAGCATAATCGGTTCTTAGTAAAGAGCAATAGAAATGTGGTAAAGTTGTAATAGATCATATAGTCATTAATGAACTTCGTAAACTCTTAAACATCAGATGTATTTTGCAAGAGCACAATACAACTTATAGTGCTTTCTCTACTTCGACATAATATGTATAAGGTACTGGATTATTATGATATTTTAATTAATCATGCTGAAATTGAAATAAAGCAGTTTGTGTGAATTTTAAATCACAAAAGGCATAACATGTGGTACTTCGTCATTTAAAGTTAAACAAAGACTAGACCCTAGACTAAACAAGGCAACATTGCAGACAAAAGTTAGTCTCTTCAAGTCTACAACCTTAATAGACAATGAAGTACCATAACATATGGTACTTATTCAATTTTCATGAAGGTTATTTATATAAGTTATTTATGGAATGATAAACAATATAGTTATTGCTTTAACGTTTCAAAATTAAGTAAATGTAAATCGGATTCAAAGCAGAAAACAATACAGCTTCCAGGATCTCTTTGAGTTTTCATTTAACAGAGATACGAGGAAGTAAGAAAAACTCACCATATCGCCAGAATAGCCATCAATCACTGGGAGTGTAATTGTTAAATGTAAGCTGTTAATCTGAAGTGTACAGTCGTCTTGGGGACATAGAAATTTCACCTCAAGCACTTCACTGATCAGCATTTTGTGTGGACTTAACGAAAATGATTGAAAATATTCTGTGGGATACTGCACTAAAGACAAACATATGTCGTCTGCATATTCATTTTCTGCACTGCTGAAGAAGCTGTATAATTGTATCTATTCAAGAAAAGAAAATATACGTTAGTAGTTGAATGGAAATTAATATTCAAAGTTTTAAGTTACAAACATCTTTAATTATTTTGTTGAACAACAATACATTGATTACCTGTTTTTAAAAATAAAATGTTATAAAATTATTAACATTATATTATCTAAGATGATACAGACATCTTAACTTCCATTCCACTGTTGTATTTATTTTCTTAAACATTACATAGTTTAAAATGCAATCGTTCTGATGTCTTTTTGACGTATATTTCTCACATAAGGGAATAAAAATAATGTAAATTACTTAATAAAATACCATAGAACCTAAAGTTCTATGCATCCATTTTTTTCTTCAGAGTTTCTTCTTTTTTACAGTTTTTTATTTGTAAGTTCTTTCATATCCTGTTTTACATATCTCAACAGACATTCATTAAACCATACAGTATAGAAATTTTAGTTCGAAAACTGAGATTCTGACTCTTCCTTCACAGTTCTGATCAATTTTCTGTACTGTAAAATAACTGTGTCACACTGCGTTGGTGTTCTCACATGTGTGTTTTGGAGTATCAGCACTGACGATTTATTGAGAGCTTCTATGGCCTTTTTAAAATTTAGCACCATAAATAAGGGATATATTGACACAATATGTCTGGTTTATTGGTAACTGAGTAGTCACCTTTGAGGGATGTATTGACACAGCATGCCTGGTCACTGGTTACCTGAATGGTCACCTTTCCATATATGTATTCACAAAGCATGTCTGATAAGTGGGTACCAGAGTCAACATTTTTCCATTAGTTTTTTTCAAAAGATAGATAAAAGCTTTTTCCATTATGTCTTTTACAACGCTAAAATCAGGGGTTCGATGGGCTGAGAAGATATAAAAGCTGCTGGAATTTACATTCCTTGTAAATTCAAATGTTACAGATTTCTTATCTGACCAGATGGCTTATGAATGGTCTTCTCTACGTATTTCTTAGCTTAATGTGTGGCAGTATCTCCAAAACTCTTTCTACTACTACGAGATACTCTCCCCGAGTAATACTAAAGAATCTCGGGATAAAATGTCGTGATCTTTTATTTGGTCTCCAGCGTATTCAACTAATAAATATTTTCAGGAATTTTAAATTGCGTCAACTTGATTAGTGCAAATAGTGAAATAATTATTTTACTGTGTGGTACTTTATTAAACTCTCAACTCTAATTCAGTGCATTTCTGTAAAATGAAATTAAACTATTTTGGTTTTAACAATTCTGTGGTTTTACAAAATACTTTTAAATGTAATTTAAGACTTTTTCGAATTATGTAGACTGGATGAAGGGCCACCATTATTTCAGATGATGCGTCAACAATGCTGTAGTTTAATGAAACAAAATAATATGTTTACATTTAGTATACTATAAAAGCTAAACTAAAATCGAAAGCGATTAGATAAGCTCTTACGTTATTCAAATATTGTCATTGAAGTTATGAATGTTAATATTTGTAGCCCCAAAAGATGAAATATTAAGGCTAATCAAAGAAAGACAGTGTGTTTAGAAATACTTACAGAAACATGCTTCGACTTGTTAAGCAAAGACGGAATGGAAACTTCTGCTACCATACTGTGAACGGTATCATGAAATCCCTTTCTTTGGACGTAAACATTCAAATTAGGAAATGTTGCCTCTAATGGACCCTTGTTAATATATAAGCTGTGACACACACCCATGTTGATGACATTGATGTCATGTATTACTTGTTTGGACGATTTTCCCTTCTTACTATCGAAATTGTCTTCCAAATTTAATTCCATATGATATTCCAAAACTTGGATCATAGCTTTAGCCTAGACAACAAGAAACAGAAAGTATATATACGAATATATGTGTGTGTTTTTTGTTTTGTTTTTCATTTTCACTGCAGGTGAAATTGAAAATAAAATATCTGACGAACAGACTTTATGGATTCCTTGATTAGCCGTACCCCTTCCGTTTTTCCTATTCAAGGCTTATGAACACAGAATAGGTCAGAAAATCAAATAAAAAGAAATTAGGTTACTTATAATGATAATATATATATGTATATATATAAAGGTATAAAATATGAGAGAAGCAAGCAAGAAGAAAGATTTTTAGGCATGTCAGTAGAGAGGTAACAAACTGACTCACAAACTCATAGAACTTATAATTGTTCTTAAAATCATTACAAAAAAAAACAGCTACTTTAGTCCTAGTAAACAAAGTGGTATTCACTATTCACTTATAAAATTGTTACACTAACACATCTAAAATAGTCCAACTTGCCAAGTTATAACTAAAACATTTAGAAATAAGTTGACCTGTGACTCAAGCAGTAAAAAGAAAAAGTTATGAATGTAAAATGTGTCCATATAAGTTACACATACGTTTTTTGGTAAACATCAGAACATTTGTATTATTTTTGTTTGTAACGCAAAAGTACACTATGACATACTGTAGGTTTAAATATTACTTTAGTGACAATTATCTTTCTCTTTGCATTAAAGTAGCAAATTTCGAACTGAATTAGATGTTTAAAGCATCTTGCGGAATGAATCAATAGAATACAGACTCTCACAGAAGTTCTAGTATCATCTTTTAATTAAGGAGCAGTAAGGAGAACATAGAGTGAGATAAACAAAGTATAAATAAAACAAACTCCGGAGTTCAAGAAAAGGTCTTAAAATATACAACAATAAAAATACTGATAGCAGAAGAATCTAGCAAAGAAAATAATATAGCTTTGTGCTGTTATTCTGAATGTATTGAAAATAAGGATCATAAGAAGAATTTTACATGAAAAATGACAAAAATGAGCAAAAAGAAAGACTTTCAGGCACATCAGAAAAGAGGCAACAGGTTAAAAGAACTGTATGGGTATTCAAGTGTAGTTATAGACAATACTATTTACCAATAGTATTTACCAATTTACACATAAACCAAGAAAAGAAAAATACCACAGAATGTATCAGAAATCTGAAAAGAACCTTGGCTTTATCGCCTTAATCAGACAACAGTAATTTGCAAAAGAAAAATTATTCATAACTCATAGAATATGGACAATAATTGTTTTTCTTCTTTATCCTTCAGAACGTTTATACAGCTAAAATATTAACATAAAATTTATTTGATTTTCTCTATCTCTTCCTGGATAGATTACAAGCAATAAATGTAAAATACACTTGTAACACCAATGTTCCAGCAGCAACTTGTCTGAAGAAAAGAAAAATACGTCTTATCACTAAAAGATAAATGTGGTCAAGAAAATGCTCCAATTTCTTTAACCATAAGTTACTGATTTTTTTATGCGTTTCATTAACTGTATGAACCACGTTTTCCTCTTGTGTTTGGAGATGAGAAATATACTGCGTTGTAGTATTTAAATCATTTTATTTTTGCCTATTGTGCATCACTTTTACATAATAATAGTCAACACCGTAAAACTTAATAACTTGATTTAGAAATTAGGAGAAAAATTAAAAATTAAATGTCTTCAACATCCACCACAACTGTTATATAACATCACAGAATTGGTATTTAACAAACACATTTTGGTCTTCCTATGCATTTTATAAGGTAATTTGTCAATATTCCGAGAAAAAAAACAGCTGAAAACAATCAAATTAATTTTTGGTTTTGCAGTCTGTGTCACTTTTAGTTGTACTTTGTTCATCTGTTTCGTTTTATTCAAAAAACTCATTTTTTAGACTTTTATAATAACCTCTACAAATTAATGAATTAGAATTTAATATTATTTTTTTAATGAAATGAACAACAGAACGAAGCCAGCAACACGCAAATGTGACACATGTTTTTTACAGCAACAAACATTTAACTTTTAAACTTTTCGGAATCTCTCTATATATTTCCTTTTCAGCAAGTTATGTCTTCCAGTGGCCCAGCTGTATTTCTGCACACCTAAGAAACCTGGTTAGATTATTTGTGATGGGCAGAACGAAGATAGTCTTGTGTAGTTCTGTGCTTAATAACGAACAACAGCAAGTTATACTGAACAGGATAAATTATTAGGTACAAAATGTGAGAAATATTAAATATTTTTATAACAGAATAAAATACAGAATGAAAGATAAAATAAAGTAAAACACAACCAAATAAACAAAGACTAGGATAATACAACAGGTGTAACAATGTTATACAAGTGATGTCGAGAAAGCCCACTTGTAGAAAAATATATGTGCAAAAACGGCTCGTTTGGGTTGAGAAAATATTTTACATAGAAGAGCGAACAACGTTTCGACCTTCTTCGGTCATCGTCATGTTATACAAGTATAGAGAACAGACATCATTGTAGCGAAGTAGTGTTATTTAAAGCTAGGAGTTCATTTATAATAGATAAACTTTCTTTACTTAAAAGTCCAAAACTGGATGTAAGTTCAGATGAAATTACTTTGAAATTCATAATGGTGTTTTCACTATGTGTGCTAAGTGTGGAGTCTTGTAGAATTAATAGTTGTTTTTGTTTTGTTTTTACTACTTCTGCTTAATGCAACCATATGTTCGCAGTCTCGTAGATGTAATTGGCGTATAGTTTTGGCAGTGTAAGCGGCATTACAACCACAATATTTATATTTATTTACGATCCTGGAACACATGGAGGTATGTAATAGGTCTGAAGATTTGAATAGATTTTATGTTTTGAAACCTGATTTAAATATCTTTTGTAGTTGAACATATGGATAAAACATTTTAATTATTCCTAAAATTTGTTACTTCAATATGAAAACGATCAGTTTTAATAGGTATATATCAACAGTGTATGTTTCTTTGGGTCTCAAATTTGTGAGAAAGGAACTTGCTTGTTAGGGCTTGAATAAAAAGCGGGGGATATCTATTGTTTATTAAAGTGTTCTGAAAAGTGTAATAAAGGGAGAAAGGTAATTAGAACACATTTTATATGCTTTTTTGAGAAGAGCGAATATAAAGTTAAATTTAAATGTATTAATTATAAAACTTTCGTATTCAGTATGTAAGCCTGCATATGATTTTTGTTTTTTAACGATAAAAAAGATGGAAACTGGTGATCTAATTTGCTGATTTTGGAACAAAAATCTTAATTTAAATTGTTTTCTGTTTCACAAGTAATATTAACAGTAGGGTATTTCAAATTTGAATAATCCATAATTTGTGTGATTTTTGTGGAGGTTCGAAGAAGTAAAAAAAGTATAGTAAATATACCTTGTATATAAAGCTGGCTTTTATTCAGTGGAAGAGGTAACTAACAAAGAAGGGTAATAGGAGGAAAAGAATATATTAACGAGAATTAACACAACATCTAAGTATGGGAGTATCAAGCAGAACTGGTTAAAAATTATAAATTCTACCACACTCCACAAATTGCACACATAATGAAATCACCAAGGGCCCCATTTTGATTATGAATTTCAACGTCATGGCATCTGGTTCATCTATTATAAATGAGCTACTAATATTAAATAATAAAACAACTTCAGTACAATTAAATGATGAGATATTTATGCTCTGAAACGTTCAAAAATTAAATGTTTGTTATTGTACAGACATGTGTTAAATGTTCGTTATTGCTGTTGTTGTTCGTCATTAGAACTTCGTTTTCCGTCAAATGAGTCAGTTTTTGGCTTTAGTTTCTTGATAACCAGAGTCTTTTACTCTTAAGTCTTGTTTGAACTACATGTTACGGTAAGGACCTTTTATAAACAGTTGAATCACAATCTTGACTGAAATGTCTGTAGATGTCTGAAAACTTATCTGCTCTTCAGGTGCTACTTTCATACGATGTTCCCAAATAAATTGTGATTGATCACACATAATCTCCTCACTTTGAGAACAAATATAACGATAAAGAACCTAAGAGGGATGAAGTTTATTACTTCTGTCATGTTTTTGAAATTTTCAGCTTTAAATACTGACTTTACACACTGAAATTTGTTGATACTTGGATTTCCAGATACTAATTTTCTAGCATATAATTCTCTTTAACCATATATGGGAAATTCATAACATTACAATTATGCAAACCACATTTTGATTACGAATGATGTACAAACTATTAGAAAAGATAACGTTTTCAACAGCTGCAATGACACATATTAGAACATTTTTACATTTTCTACAAGTTTCATTTCTTTGTAAAAATGATAGTTACTGGAAAAATGAAATTATTTGAAACAATATATAAAACTATCTTTATATTTAACAAATATAAACTGTCAATATTACCGTACAGTCCTGTATACGTTAGTTTATGATACATTTCTACTTCGAAATGAACTCGAAACACAAACATATGCATGTAAAAAAAATATAGCCTTGAGTTACTTTCCTAATCAGTTGTGAACTTAATACAATGATTATAAATTATTAGACACGATAATAACGAAATCATTTGTTATTTTTCCTTGAAGATTATAAAGGTAATATATATGCACCTACATTATCTGACAAGTTTAAGACTCTTCAGACAATAATACAACCATTTTGTAGATAAAATAAAAACATCTTTAAGTCCATAACCACACTATAATATTATCATTAATAAGATAGGTATTAACACATTATGAGGATATGTCTATCAGTATAACAAAAATAACCTAGTTTTGAAAACACGTTTTGCAAGTTTGGTTGAAATATTTTCTCCGAAGGATATCTCGCTCCGTCATATGACTAATTGCGGGTCAATATTCTTATTAAGAAATGTGTTCTGTGCCATTAATTCTACCAAAAACTAATCTACTATCCTACAAATCCTAGAACAATAAAATTGTTTCCATCATTAACTTTTAAACTCCAGATAGTAACATTATCCCACATAATTTCGTTTAAATGAAAATATATGATTTTTTTTTTCAAATTTCGCGCAGCTCCTACTTCATTATTTTATATTTCAATACGTCTCCCTGTAATTAGATTTATATCATGCTAACATTTGTCCTTGCACGTTTAGTTGGACAAAGTTGTTTCTTTGTTATCAAGCACAAAACTACACAAGGGGAGATCTGGGTTATGTCTATGTGTCTACCGCTAGTATTGGAACATGAGTTTCAGCGCTATGAACGATAAGACTTAATCTTGAACTCATGGAGAGAAGGCAATTGCATTCAGAAAGTATCTTAACTTGAAAATATTTTAATACATAGTTGTGAGAACAATGATAAATAGTTATATCTGTAAATGTAAAGCTTTTAGTTACAGAAACAACGTAAGAGAAACGGAATATTTTTCTCCAAACAAATAATGAGAACAGCTCTTTGTATTCCGTTGCTCAGTAGAAGCCAAAAATTAAAATAACTGCTGACTGTTAACACGTAATTATTAACTCAAATTCATGCATACACGGATAGATAAAAATAATCTAAGTAACTGCCTTTCTTATCGGATCCCAAACATTCCACTTGTTTGTACATGTAGATACAAAACAGATAATGTGTCAAGTCATTCTTTTAATCCAAATGCGTTAAGAAATAGTAAGAAACAGCAGTAGATATCTGTAACACCAAAAATGACGTCATAGTAGGAGCCATTCTATCAAAATCATGGTTTACAATCTATCAATCTATTCAAGTAACTCTACCATGAGATTTTATTAACTGTGAAAATAAAAAGAGACAATGTCTGCTTGAAGAACAAAAAACTTCGTCAGTAACTTCTGATTACTGTACAAAAAACTAAAACGAACGAATGGATAATGACCCTGTTGACCAACTCCTTTGATAATGGCTGGTAAGGCTAGAATGTCTCCAAATGTACCATGAAAGAGGCTTCAAAACCAAAGTCACATGACACTAGATAATCATTCAAGAGCCTAATTATCTGAAATGTAAATAAGAAAACACGGACTTTATGGTGCTTATTGCACAAAAACTATAAGTATGTAGCCAGTGAAAGTGTGTAACATAGTAATGGCTGACTTAGAAATGCAGTCTATATAAAAGTATAACAACAATAAACATGTTTTTATATGTATCCATAAATTGCATAATATCATGAACCAATAAAAGTTGAAGCTGTAAATCTAATAAGTAAATGTAGTAAGTATCCTTCTATCTCTCGTTATCTTAATATTTAATACTTATAAAACACAAAATTAAAAAACACTGTCGTGAAATCAATATCTACCTGTATCTCTGAAATTGGGAAAACATCATGCACTGTGTCAGAATAGATGTTCTTCTCTGCAAACAAACCAAAAAAGTTATTCAGACAATTTTAAAATACATTGCAAACGTTGTTCATTATGTGTAGTATTGTACAAGCTATTAGATTATTAATTAATTACTTGAAATCATCCACACAATAAAAAATTCTGCACGTTTGTTTAAAACGAATTATTTCAGCTACAAATATCTTATAAATTTTGTTTTGTAAAAGCGATTGCTTGAAAAGACTGAAGAATGTGTTGAGTGAAAATATTTAAATTATACGGTAACTATATACATAAAAAGAAATTACAGTAAAACACTTTTTATGAGAAGATCCCAATAACACAGCGGTATGTTTGCGGACAAACAACACTAGAAAGTGGGTTTTGAAAACTGCGGTAGGTACAGTACAGATACCACGTTATGTGGTTGTTTTATTTTTCTTAACCGAAAAACATAAAGAAGTCGTATTAAGTTCCACCGATTCCCATTTTTTATTCTTGGAACAAAACTAATGGAAACTTGTGAAGTGTCTCCATATTGTTGGCAGCGTAGAAAATGTGTTTTTTCATGAGAGAACTTTCAAAGCCTGACAGAGAGAAACAAATGTTTTATACGATAAGAAGTCATTCAAAGAGAAGACAGGATAAAAATATTTTCATTTTATGAACACTCTTTTGTGTTTCTGTAAAGAAGAAAGAAATCGTTGTAACGAGTACAGGTATAGTTGCGGTGGGTGTCGCTGACTAGCTTCCTTTCTTCTGATCTATAAGTTCAAAATTAGTGACGGCTAGTATTGATAATTTTCGTGTAACTATGTCCTAATTTTCAAAACTTGGCTAATTTATAATACATTTGTTAGGTATTAGATGTACACAAAAGACAACACCAAAGCTTTTGATACAGGTAGGATGAAACACCTGGATGAAGTGTGAGCTATTGTTTATATAACAGAGGGTATTGATAATTTAAAGTTGATAAAAATTTTAAAGTGTACAGTGTAAATAAATTTTGTCACACCGTGAATGATCCTTTTTTATTTACAATGATTGGTAAATAACGATTCCTTCATAAAACTTATTTTGATATGACACAGGAGTACAGTAACATGAATTAGGTAAGTTAGGTCTGAATTTTAGAAACGATTTTTAAAGTAGGAATGGGATAACGAGATTGTTGAATTTTAAAAAGCATTTGTTTTTATTATTTGTGGCTAATTTTATCGTGAAATATATATATCGTGCTTATAGTGTTGTTACTGTTAACTTACAGAAAACAGAAAATTACAATTATCTTGCATAACGAAAGCTTTTTTTTTTAAGATTTCTTGAAAAGTATGTAGGAAGTCAAAAGCTATATAGTAGATCAATTAATAATTTTCACACGACAAAAGTGAAACAATAAATCTTTAACAAGGGATTAAAATGTCGCTTAGCTTTGTTTTAACTATGATTATATCAAAATATATCTTGAGGTTTCTCAATTTTGCCTGTACAAAATATTTTAATTTTTAAGCCATATAATAGAAACTGAGTTAGTGAAGATTCTCACAATGGCTTGTAGCTTAATTTGTGGGACAGTAGACAAAAATAGGTTAATAGTGTTTTCAATGCTAGTTACAAATTTTTTATCAAATATTTTAGCAATTTGAAACTTTTATGAAAGTATGGTTTCCAATAAAGAATCAATTATTCCATGAATGCTAAAGTTCCTTTTACATGTGTATTTGCTGTTTCAGTTAGAATCTCAGTTTTACTTTGTGAATAGAAACAACAGAGCAAATAACTCAAACTTTTTAATAATTCACCTATTTGGTCATCTTGATTTTCAAGAGGCTGATGCATTAGAGTTTTAATTATTTCGTCCTTAAAGTTCACCAGTTCAACTTTCATTTTGTTAGACTTATGTGTCATAAATAAGACTTCTAGCACTGTGACAAGGTCGTCCAGAGCGGGGATTTTCAGATGTGTAATTTCTTGAAGTCTGTATGAAATCGGACGTAAAGAGATTAGAAAAACCAGTAATAACATGGATTTATTAATATATGACTGTTGAAAGGTTCAGAGAAAAAGAAAAACATAGCACTTTTTGGAAGTGAAGTTTTTAAACGAGTTTTAAGAAGACAACTGAGTGATTAAACCATTGTTAAGGGCAAAAAGCATATTTACGTGCAGATCAGTAACCACAAAAATAATTCTTATAACACTGTTCTCGCTTTCTTCTAGATCTACTTAGCATAATTCTGTATAATTTTACTGTTATTCAAGCTAACAATTTGTATCACATATTTATTAGAATATTAGTTTTATGAAAGATACAATATTGAATAAAAAGGTACTCTATGTAGTTCTTGCTGATTCCAACAGTTCACTTGAAGGTAATCATGCATTAAATAATTTCTACGCCTAGAAAAAAACTTCAGAAGATGTTTAGCACCAATTGAACGTATTGCTTTGGTATTCAAAATTAAATATCCGGTTTGTTTACACTTGCAATAGAATTATTGTTAGTTGTAACTGTGAAAGACAAAGCCATAACAAATAAATACGTTTTTTGTGGAGAAGGAAAACCATAAATAGGACAAGATTCGAGCTCGTGATTCTATTTACAAGATGAACCGCTACCTTTCGAGTGCTGCAATTCTCAATTTGTTTTTTTTTGTCATTATGATATAATTGGTTTGTAAATTCTGTTATTCTGCGGGACCTAAACGTTTAACTGAGAGAAATGTAAAGATGGTACATTGTTTTCGGCTTATTTTATCTGTGAGGGAAGGAATGATTCTGGACAATTTTACAAGCATATGTGTCTTTGTGTGAACTTCACTTTGCTGATGTTATGGAACAATTTTTATATCATGTCATACGTTTGTACAGCGAAGTTCTTTTGTTATTTTATTTTTCGAAATGTCGATGTCTCTTTATCTGTATATTTAATTTCATTAAACTGTTTATTTATATTTCTGTTTTTCAATGAAAAATAGGTTTTAAAGCACGTTACAATAGTTTACACGACTCTAAAACCATAATGAAACAACATCTAGAGCCATTTAATGAAAATATTAACATACATTTTGCCTCCAAGTGGCACAACGGTGTGACTGTGGAATTACAACGCTAGAGACCGGGTTTCGATATCGGTGGTAAGCAGAGCACAGATGCCTGTTGTTTAGCTTTATGTTTATGGTAACAAAAGTAAAGAAATATTCATTCTTTACACTGCAAAAGTCATATAAATTATTGTTCCACATGTATTCTGTTTGACAGAATCATCTAATAGTGAAATAAACTCTTACCCAAGTCGATACTGCTGCAATACTAACAATATACTCTCTTCAATAGAACCTGTAATTTTATCAATCATCCTTGCGGAGAATGCCATCTTTATTGGATTTAACAATGACCAAGCCGAGTGATGATGACCTAAAACAAATAGCACTTTATTAACAATTGTATGAACAAATGTATGTTTTTACTTGACAAAATAACGGCATTGATAAATATTCAACAAAAACATAACTGAAAACAATAAAAAGTATAATTCGTTAAAATATAATAATATAGTTTGAGCATTAGTTATTCAGATAATGTCGTTCACGTAAAAATATTTACTGGTTGTTGTATAATATAATCAACAGTTATAAAATAGCACTATTGTGAAAGTCTTGTTAACTTTGTGCATAAAACCAATCATAGAAAAAGATGTTAGTCTTAAAGTCACAGAATTAATTAAATGTATAATGCTTGTTAGTGTATAAAACCATGTAATTTATTACTTCTACAGGAGTCCTGGTCCAGTGTTAGTGTAGGCGAGTTCGTGAGAGGACGGGTTATACTTATGATAAGCCACGTGCAAGCCATCGACTTACACCTGCTGAATCTATCATTAAGGTCATCTAAGACGAAGCAGAGCAAGCCAGTTCAGTTTGACTAGGGTGTTTCGATTTTCCAGTTTCAGCTGTTCGTAAGACTATTCATTCAACAGCATAAACGTTTCCTAACGAGCTGTATCGTGCTAAGCTGAGGGAAATGGATGGAATCAGGCATTTTGATATAACGTCGTTACAATTATTTAGAAGTCTCTCACTATCATATAGATTGATAAAAAACACCTTACTCTTCTTAAAAGTGTCAACCAGCGCAACTTCATTATTCCGCCGGAAACTAATATACACGTAACATTTCTGACACACATCCACAGTGCTATGCAGTGTGGCTTTGTTATTGAGCTGTTATCAAAACATTTTCAGGAAAGAATAATTTCAAATAATTTTCTTTATTAATGAGCACTTGTTCCAAAATACTGGCTGTTAAGTTACAAGTGTATCGTGGGAAGCAACTAACACTTTCAGATCTCAAAGATGTAATTGTCTTAGAGTTGTCCAAAAAAGTATATGAGATACGCATTGTCGCTATAACGTCTGCCATAACCGCAATACATCGTAAATTGGGAGGAGCACATTTAGAATAATAGCTGTGATTGGTCAGATACTTAAGTCATAATGACGACTCCTGATGACAAAGCGGAAAAAAAACCTGATATTTTCATTTGCATAATGTTCTCATCACATCTGTGTAATTTCATCTTTCTATGCTATAAAATATGTGAGATAGGACATAATGAACTAGGAAACTTCCGTTATGTTAATCCTGTAGTTACGAGAACAGGCAACAGACATGATTAAATAAAATATCTTACGATACCAAAGTGTAAATCAAGAAATTGGTGGACAAAATATAATCTTACAGGTATGCTCCTAAGCCTCACAGTAAGTAAACATAATTTTCTTTTTAAAATTAAGAACAGAGTGTAACAAACCGATTTCCGTAAAAAAATTTTGTACTCGTTCATTAAATAGTTGATTTACGTAAAACAGCTGGAGGGAAACCATCATATTACTTTAATAACATCATCACGACCAGGATTGTAATCTTCTTTCGTTGAAATATAAATCACGTTACACAAATTGACACTTATACATACCAGAATTTAACAGTTTCTTTACTCTTGTAAGCAACACTGGCATTTCAGGTACACTACAAGGCAGATATACAATCTGGTCACCTACACTGCAGAAAGCGAAAGCATCACATGCAGTAACAGTGATTTTCGACTTTCCTAAATTAAAAATTAATCGTGTCACAAAATATACATTCGAATGCATAAGTTGAATGTATTATATTATTTGTGAACTTCTGTGAATATGTTAAAATTACAGATACCGGTCTCGCCACTCTAATCCCAAAAGTAAATAACAGTCACGGAAATATTTGTGTTTTCATTACTACATTAATTACTCTTATAAATAAAATATCTTTACATAACTGGATAAAAATAGAAACAAATAAGCATTGCTATAAAAATTGCTTCCATTAATAATCCTGATAAAGGGGTTCAATGATCTTATTAGAGCTAAAACCGTTGACATTGAAATAATGAGTGTTACACCAAACAGGACCTAACAGAAAACCTATCATTTAATAAACATTCCTCCAATAACAGTTTACAGAAAATTTAGCTTCATAAACAATTATATAAGAAATGTACACAATTAGTTATAATTCAACTGACAACATCAATATAAAATGTTAAAAGTATCACACTGAACAATCTCCAACAAGTGTGATATTTTATATGAATATAACAGTACTGTCTGTTGTATTACCATATAACTTTTTCGCAAAATGTGGACGGATCTTCACCAAAATTGGTATGGAGGCTTATTTGGTCCATGTGGGGTACATACAAATTTTCAGTTTTGCTTCAAGGAATACCCATATGATATCATTAAATAAAGTATTATGAACCAATAATATGAATACATATAAAATCAATATTTATTTCCCAGTAAAAACAATCTTTTCTTATTGGTCGATATTTCCTTTTACAACATTTTCATGGGAGTATCATTACAAATATCAGCAGTTAGGGAAGTTATATTTTACTGGAGTTCTTGTCGTAAAATTATCAAAGAAATATTTCTCAAACATACTTTAGATAGTATTGCGGGCAATTTAAAAATAAAAAATACATTAACTCTTTAACTTACTGTAAGTAAAGTGATAGTTATACTTCAGGTAGTGGCCATATTAAAGTAAAGTGATAGTTATACTTAAGGTAGTGGGCATATTAATTTGTTAAAACGATATAATACTATGACAATTTTGTTGAATTTTGTGCAAAACTACTTAAAAATATTCCCTGCTTACTGACCTTAATAGTCTCTCGCTAGTACAGAGGTAAGTCTACGGATTTTTAACGCTAAAATCAGGAATTCGATTTTCCGAGGTGGACTCAGGATATAGCCTGATACGGCTTTCCAATAGGAAAATATAAACCCGACCTTAATTAAGAAGTGATAGACCAACCAGCACTATACAATACAACTCTTGAACATCTTCTTACGAATGAAACGTGTACTTCACTGTACCTGGTCAGACCACAGGGATAGATGTCAGTATAGATGAAGAAATATTTATTTACAATATCACATCATTTCCAGTGACACAACTCTTGTTTGTTTGTTTTGAATTTGGCGCAAAGTTACTCGAGGGCTATCTGCGCTAACCCTTCCCAATTTAGTAGTGTAAGACAAGAGGGAAGGCAGCTAGTCATCACCACCCATCACCAACTCTTGGGCTACTTTTTTACCAACGAATAGTGAGATTGACCGTCACTTATAACGCTCCCACAGCTAAAACGGCGCACATATTTGGCGGGACGGGGATGCGAGCTCGCGACCTTCGGACTAAGAGTCGCGCGCCTTAACCCAAATGGCCATGCCGAGCCGCACAAGTAGTGTAGTTTATGAGAGTAGAGTTACAATTTATTGAAGCTTCATTGAATACAAAGATAATATTTGCAATGCTTATGACTAACATAAGGATGCCAAACACGCCTATATGATAATGTAGCCTTTTATAACAAGTTTACAAGCTGTAAGACTTCAATACAGAATAGGGAAGATAATTACAAGAATACATGTTCTGTTTTAAACAGTAAAACTTCTCGTCGAGACAAGTTTACAGGTTAAAATAATAATCTTAATATTCAAACGCACGCTGTAGATTTGAATTGAATTTATGACTTAAATCAATTGAAGATTTACACCGTCGGATACGAGTTGGTTCAGTAGAACGCTCCCAGAAAGTCATGAAGCGAAATGTTGAGTACCCAATTAAATAATAGTAATAATACAGTTAGTGTCCTAAGGTGGTTCACCGCTTGCATTAAAATGTATAAACCACAGAAATGAAGTAACCATGTATATGCCACCAATATGTTTTAAAAATTGTCGTAACTGTCAAGATCATTATCATGAATAATTAGGTAAAAATAGCTTGTGCATTTTTGTTGGTTTCAGATCAGTTCATTAAAGATAACCAGGGCTCATTACTACTGTGTTCTGGTTCATAATGGGAGAGTAAGTTAAACTTCTTTGTATTTTTGGCCCGGCATGGCCAAGCGTGTTAAGGCGTGCAACTCGTAATCTGAGGGTTTAATTTAGTCTAGTTTAAGGTGCGAACAGAAGACTGATTCAGTTCTGAGTAGTCTTCAATACAGCTGCAACGAACGAATTCATCTGTTAGTATTCTGGGTTGCCTCCATTATTCAGGTATTCTGAACAACTATACGATTAGTTTGAAAAAAAAGATTTACACATTTTGATAATGAAACTTTACCAGGAATAGCAAGTTTTTATTCGCCTTATAATTCTTTACATAAATGGCACATCCGGATGTTTTCTTAGAAATCTAGCTATTATTTACCAAAGACAGGGACGAATTCAAGCTTCTTGACTTATCTTAAAAGATACATTTAAAAATATTCTTCAAAGATACTATAATTGTGTTCATAACAAGAACAACAAAATATTTGAATATCACATCACACGGCTGATTATAAGATTCCTGATTTACACAATTAATTGACAATTAATTTTCATTATTTTATAAAGTGTTTTTCTTTTGTTATAGACATATTATTAAAAAATGTGTATTTATCATTTTATTGTTGTGTTCGGTTTATGTACAATAGCATTTCCTTTATAATATTGCGCAATTAACGTTTATAAAAGGTATTGAGGTTTATTGTTATTTTTGTATACAATTACTGTTTCAGAACAAGAGACAACCAAGTTAAATCAGAGAAAATTGAGATTCATAGAAAGGTATTTACTAGTGTTGTACATATTTAGCTATAACATTCTGCTTATATTTTTCTTCAAGCTGTAGCTAGTAATATTTGTTGAATTTAGTTAAATTTAAAGAAGAATCTGTTTTAGAATTTAATGGCGTTTAAAATTTAATTTAAAAAAGCCATTTTAAGTACACGGAAGTTTTAAATTAAAGACACCTATGTACTAAACAATATAACACACACAGTGTTTTTGAAAGCAAAATCACCAGGGATATTTACTTTCAATCTTGTAGACTTTATCCTTTCATATTTAGGTAGCATAAATGTTGAAATGTAGAAACCTGCGTTGAAAAATTATATTTTTAAGAACACCTTTTTCTTTAAAGGCCAGTTCGTTTAAAATGAACGAGCTTACAATTTTCAAAACCTAACAGATTTGTCAACGTATTCCTTTTCATGCGAGGATTTTATTTGGCGATATGTTGCCTGATAGCATTTGGGAAAGTACAGTTTTCCAAATAGTTAGGTTTAACAAGTTTCGCATGTAATCAATGTAAATAAGTGACAACGACCTCCTTTATAAGCTAGCATTTTTGAAGTCGAAAATATACTTTCAAAACATATTAACTATTACTCGACTGTTAGAGTTTACTTTCATTTGTCCATCTGTGCACTGGTCAAATTTTTCTCTTGATTGCTCCAGTAAACTGTTCGCCACTCTTTCTACTAACACCCTCTACATAAGTAAATGCGCCCTCTATCCTGGTATTGTATATAAGTACCTACGTCTGATAACATATACTGTTTCTCAATACAAACTCAATCCACAGTCTAGCATAGGTTTTTAGTGGAAAGAAAGGGTAAGAAAGTATGTGTTATTGGATAGACATTTTCGTGTTAATCAAACACTAACTTCTAAAACATACTTACTTTTCTTACACCAAAAGTAGAATCTTAAATTGATAAGGTGGAGGGTCAATGAATACATTACCAATAAAGAGTGTGACTTTATAACTCATGGGTGTGTCAAAATAAATAAAAAAATAGTATCATAGTGAAGTAACTGCACCGCATTCTGAACATCTATGTGCTTCAATAGGAATGTAAATCATACACTTTGGGTGGAATTTGACATAATTTATCTTCACCATTGGCCAGGTCCCAGCCAGGTATTCAAAGACCTACTACTCATGATTGGAATTAAAGAGTTATAGCTTCTACATTTCGTGCTGGTGGCTAGAAAATTTGGACCACAACATGTATTTGTGAATGGCTCCCAACCAATAACTACAGCATGATGTATTCCAAACCACAGTAGTCATGACGAGAAAGTACACAACACAAAAGTGGACATATCTTCCCTTAAACCAGAAATAGTCCAAAAGACAACATTCCAAACTTCGAATTAAGGGATCATGTACGCTATACTTAACTTAAAAACACATAACTCATCAGATACTGAATTATTATGAACACTCGTCCTTTCTTCCAAAACCAGGTTGTCAAGATAAATATTATTTGCACCCGAAATTATTAGTAGAAAGTGGAACAAACTGTGCTCAATTTAGGACCCAATATGGGAACGCTCTGCATTCGCAATTATGAGGAGGCAGTGGTATTTCATTTAGGAACCATGTACTATCCCAATATTGATCAAATAAAAGAGCCACACTTAACCCAACTGGATAACTGAGTGTCAAATCTAACCAAACCAGTATTATGATTAGGCGCTTGTGTTGGCTGGCAATACTCCTACCAGCATTTTGGAAAAATAAGCATGATCCCTAGTAGAAGAGCCCTCTAACTTCACCATTTCCTCCAAGAGCGGAATAAAGTAACTCAACTCCTATAGAGGAATAATCTATTGCTTTTTATCCATTGACTGAAAACTGGAGTGGTAAGGACTCCATGGAGCCACTAGTAGAATAGGGGGCATCCACGTTGGGGAGCCTTGAGCAACATTGTTCTCGAGGAATCGTAACAGTTAAACCAATTTTTGCAAGCAAATTAGCCCTGATTTATAAAAGCCAATGATTGACAGGAATTGAACAATGCTACTAATGAAAATAATCATCCCTTTTTATAATCTAGCAGATGTAGTTAATAAAACTAAAAAGGAGAGTCACATACTCTCAGAGGAAAATACTGCTAAATAATGTAAATAATGTGTATTGGTGAGGTCCACATTTCGATTCACAACATATCCTCCAACGGACAATTGAACTGGGCTGCTAAGGACATAAAATATGTAATGAATCTGATTATACATGACTCATAAAGTCTCCTCGCCTTCTAACAGAGCCAAGAGTAAGTAATATCGGTCGATTTTCGTACCTCTCTATTAAGATGCAAGAAACATTGTTAAACAACTAGGTCAAAACAGACCTTACAAGACATTATTATCAATATCTATGCCACTTTCATTGACAGATTTCAGTCATGAAATAATGCAGAAACTGATAAAGGTACATGATAACCTCAGAAGTTAAACCACGATACCATAAGGAGGACTGCATAACTTCCATGTATAAGGTTTGATCTTTAGAATTAACAGATGTTGGATTGCAGTTACATCAACACATATGGACAAAGAAGAAGTGGAAGAAGTGAGCACTCCTTTAAGTACCACAGATGAAGAAACCAGGGTTGATTTGTTTGTTTAGAATTAATCACAAAGCTATGCAATTGCTTATCTGTTCTCTACCAACCACCGGTATCGAAACCCATTTTTACGTGTGTGCGTGTGTTTGCAGACATACAGCTTAAAAATGTTTGAGCTATCTAATCTGATGCTACCAACAGTAAATTATTATGGATAGAATGAATAAATGCTAGGAATTTGAAGTAGTGGGTAGGCATATAAGTTGAATACAATTCAGTCTTGAGTGAGTATTTATTGCCAATGGTCAAAGGTAACGTACTGGAAACTAAAATACCAATAGCTGAGTGTTTCAATGATAAGCAAGAGCATTATTCATCGGTGTCTCGAACAGATGGCAAATCCAATGAAAACCTCTCAATGAAGCATACATTCTCTTGAGATAATCTGGTTGGATTGAGTCAATGGATTTGCAACATAATATGGCAAGCTAGAAGACGATATGATATAAATGGGCCAAATATACGTAGAAGGCCAAAGGTTTCAAAACAAAAAGACCTAGGCTGAGCGCCATCGTGATTGGAAACCTGACATACAATTATAGAAATGTTGAAGTGTAGCATGAGAACTTGGCCCCTCATAATTTCAGACCTTGAGATATTGTCATTTGAACAGAAAGAAGTTCCATAAACAGCAATGTAGATGGAAGCTTTGTTAACCATCCATACGCTCTGAAATTTCTGACTGTTGAAATATGTATCCTACCTCTGAAGCGACGCATTTATGAATAGGTGGAGCTTTCGATTATGTGATGGCAGGAGTCACATACCATAGTATCGTTCTGATTTAATCATCATTCGAGATTGAAGATTTTGATCGTAAATAAGGAGACTGAAGAATCCAAAGTAACGTTATTCATGATCATTGTTCACAAAGACATCATTGATTGGATCTAATATGCACTTATCTCAAAGGAATTACAATTCATGTGATGCCCACATCTTCTACAGAGAAATAAGCATTCACGCGGTGGAAGACAAAGAGGTGAGTAACAGTCAGACTGATTGGTCTATAGCATGGAACCACAAAGGAGTCAACTGAGTTGGACTGGGTTACATGTTAAAAGGAAACCCAGATGAATGATATATTGTGTTGGAATGAGAATAGATTTCTCAGTACTAATTAGATATTACTTCTTAGTTGTTTTGGAAAGCAATATCTAGGTGTGACATTTCCACAGCTCATGAGATGGTTTCAGCAGTAGCTTTTTTTTCTCATAATGGTGTGTGCACAAGTCCAGGGAATGGAAGTGGCAAGAGAAGTTGTATATGATTCAGCAGAACATAATGTCGTGCTGATGTAAGTCCAAAAGACGGAGCAATAAACTACAGCCTCTGGTTCTTGTCCACAAAACACAGGTAGTGACTGGATGACTTCACTACTGGAACGTGCAGGTAGACATCAACTACGTCAGTCTTGCGGCGACAAATGTCAGAACAGAGTGAGGAATCATTCTGTTATGAACTCTGGAGGATCAAGGAATTTTTAGATGATATAAAGCAATTATTAAATGCCAATCACTCGTTTTCTTGGGCACATCAAACAGACAAGAACAAAACCCTAGAAGAACTAGAATGGCTTACGCCACTGCTTTCTTGACCAACAGATTTCAGATAGTTACAAAATGAAGTTAAAAAATCCTAGGACCTACAGGATATGAAAACATTGCAGGTTGGAGAGTATAATGGAAGAAATGTGAACTGAATGATTAATCCTGATGCAAAAACGTGTGGTAGCCATATATTCGTGTTAGAGGTTTACCACTCGTCTAGAAAGTTTCAGAATCGAACCCTCACAGACCCCAAAAGCATTACTTTACGGTGTTCAGACCGAGTGGAGGAACCTAATGGATATGCCCAGAAGCTATGTTTAGTATAAATAAAATAAGGAACTGAGGTTGGGAGTCAGGACACTGAAATATGGGTGGAGCTATGACTTCCTGTAGAAGCCAAGGAAAGTCAAAACGCTAACAACGTCAAGGGTATATGCAGATGAGAAACATCAACCATTGATTCTAAGGCCTCTGGAATGCCCACAAAAATGTGCATGCAAAAGTTGTGTCTGAGGTTCTGTGTACACGTTTGAGTTCTTTTATGCCTAATCTTGTTCTAAGCACTTAAACACGTTGAGTGCAGGGTAGATGTATCCAACAAAATTTGATGCCTCTACGTAACCTGTTTCATCATATCACAGATAGAAACATCCTGCCAATTTTTGTATCGCTCGATCAGAGTAAGGTCTTTGATCGAGAGCACCATAATTTCTGTGGTATGGTTTGGGGAGGTATGATTATTTCAGTTTTCGTGCATTCCTTAAGAACCTTCTACACGTCATCTTCTAGCAAGCTTTTAGTGAATGGATACTTGATGGTTCTCTTTCATTTAACTCAGGGTGTTCATCAAAAACGTTCACTATCGCTTTTCTTGTATACACTGGTGATAGAGTATCTGTTTTCTAAGCTGTAGTACACTAATTTGGTGCTTTGTATTTCGAAACCAGGTGAAGTGTCCAATAAATATGTCAGTCAAGTAGATAATGTGAACCTCTTTCTGTCAAATTAAACATCTTTATCTTCAGCACTGGACTTTATTACTAATTTCTCCCTATCAATGCAGCCCAGCTAAATTATGCTAAGACGAAACTTGGCGGTTGGGCAAGTGAGCCTTTGTTTTAGCATAGACTTCCTCTCCAGTAAAATGCTTCGGGATTCACTTTCTCGTGGATTCCGAGACAGCCTGGTGTGAGATAGGCAACGTTTCAGTTCGACAGTACGAGATTATCGCTATAGCTCTGTTGACTTGTTTAGCAAGTGTCTCTCTCTTCTATTGTTTACGATTATCCGCAGTCTGTCCTAAGAGGATCATTCCTGATGCCAAATTGCACATTTTATACTTGGTACGGGGCTCACTATGGACTCCCGTTCTCTCTGTAGTCAACATAGAGCAGCAGCATCCTGGCCTTTCGTGGGGTGTTATTTGGAGCCGTATAACGATGAGCCATATTGATAAGAATTTACAAGCCCTCAACTGGTGCGTTTTTCACAATGTCCTACTAGTGAGAGAACATTTGTACATTTTTAACAGCAGTTTAACGGAATCATGTCCATTAATAATGAACTATCGATGAAGTGATCTTGTATAACTTTTGTACCGGATTTTAAGAGCAATTAGGTCATTGATCGAATGGCATAATTTTGTACAGAACATAAGTCCGGTCTTTAGAACTACATTAGAAAAAACAATAAAATTCATAAAATCAAGTACATTTCTTCTAAATTATCCTGTGTTTAATAAGAAACAAAATATTATCACACCTTTTTTAAATTAAATTAAGAATATTAAAACAAAATTCGTAGTTTTGGTTATCAAATAGTTTTTATTTTCAGAATTGCGCGCATAGTTACGTAAAGAAAAACTATGCATAACTTACTTTAATTATGAAATGATAGGCAATACTCTTATCCGAACGCTTATATAACTTCACTTCCACTGACATAACGTAATCAGAGCTCAAAAATTACTAAACTCGTTCTAGTAGAATGGGATGTGGGCCATGAGCCCTCGTATCCTCACTTGAGACACACGAGCAACTAAGCGCAGTTCATATTAAATAATCTATCTTTATTACAATTCTAGCTTCATAACATCCAAATAAATCTGAAAAAATGCATTCAGATTCAGATTCAAAGTAGACTATTAGTGTGGTATTTTTGTCCCCGGCTATTTCATGACATTTGTCATTAGTGTTTATCAATGTCATTAACAGAGTAATATAAACACGTCAGGTGGCTAGTGACACACATAAAAAAATGATATTTGGACAGGTTTGTAAAGAACAACAGACATTACATTGTTTTACAATGAACTGATTCTTTGAACAATGAGCATAACTTAACTTTAAGTTCACTGCACGAAGGGGTCTTTAAACTATCATTAACTACCTCAAAAGTAGACCATACTTAACGTTTACAGCAGATTCAAGCACAGAATAGGTTCAGTGGTGAATAACGAATCATTGGAGCCACGTGGTGTATTGATAGCATACTTTTTATCAGTTAAAGTACTTGCTGCACAATAAAAAATATGGAGAAACATTGCTTTTATTCTCCTAATGTCGCAAACTACCAGTTGTAGTAAAATAAAGTTTTTCAAACTCATTGAAAGTTTGGTCTTTTAATTCATTTATAAAAATGAATAACAACCTCAGATTATCTTAGCATTAATACTTATCATATCCAGTCAAAATAATGTTTATTCGTCATAAAAATTGCACTATTCTTATAATAAATATCTCCATCGAAAATTACAATGTGATAACTAACTCAAACAGAAAATACATTAACACCACATTTAAAAATGTTTATACTGATCGTAAAAATTATGTCAAGTTATCCTTAAAAATGTTAATAGACAACAAAAGTTTGTTTGTATCTAATTTGTTTTACTTTTTTACATAAAATTTCAACAATCGTACATTGTAAACTGATGATCTAAGATTCTGTCAGAAGTTTGAACAAACCACACTTACCGCAAGGCAGCTTCACATTTCGGACGATGGCTTTGGAAGAAGAAGTATCTAAGTTCATTTTCCATACTAAAGACTGTGAGTACGCAAACTGATAGGATAATGGATACCTATCAATGTGGGCTTTCCAACCACTGGCATCTAAAGTAACTTCACACGTTACAGTACAATCAGCTGTTTGGAATACCTAATACACCGAATTTTAAGTCATTGTACATGTTAAAATATAGTTCGTTATAAATCCAACATAATACATGTATATATAGAAATACAGTTACTTAAATCATTAATTACGCCTTATATAACAACACTTAAAGAAACATTTTTGTTATTATTGGTGCACATTAATATTTGTAATGGAATTACTATTCTATAATTATCGTAGCTACCAGGGGTTCCTCTACTATGGACGAAAGTTATGTAATTTAAAAAAAACACACGTCAAAACGCCCATAAAAACAGCAAAACGCAAAATGTTAAACCATGAATTTCCATGTATGTCTTCATGAGTCCAACAAACCTTCATGCCAAATGTGGTGAAGATACATGAACAGGGGTGAAGTAGTAGTAAAAATACAACACACAAAATGCAAAATTGAAAACCTCTCTTTCTCCAAAGACCTAATGAGCTTCCATCCACACCGTGGGATAGTATTTACATCCATGGATATACAACAGACGGTACTACTATATTTGTATAGAAGGCGCCAGGGCATTAGATCCGCGTGTGACGTTTCACGACGACATATTTGTACCCTGATAATAGACAAAAGTGAAGTGCTCTGTAACAGGAAACGAAAGCGAAACGGGAAAATCGTTTACCCCGATGCACATGGGAAACAAAATTCTCAAATATTGGGGGTGCACATCGCATAATAAAAATAGTTTGTCGAGTGGTGTTTAAGTAAGAGTTCCGTTATAATATGATATCGACGTTTATTTGAGTGAAACAAACATTTATAAATGCATGTAACTTATACTGTTCAATGTGTATTACGAAATTCACGCCTATTACCTAAATTTGTAATAGTTTTGACTGTACGAATAAACAAAGAACGATATGTGTATATAAACACCAGTGATTGTTAGTATTGTTGCTGAGATTTCATGAACCACACCTAATGATTATATATAAAAATCACACATAATGATTATTTATAATGATTATAAATGTCACAGCCATTGTAACATGTGGAGAGGCAGTTCCGATACTGTTTGTTTGCTACAGTTAGTATGCAATAAATGGAAAACTATAGATATTTGACTAGAAACGTTTATATATTTCGAACATTACGTACCATTTAACTTCAGCGGATTACCACTGGACGTTAGTATTTCTGTGAAAAACTCGTGTGTGAAGAGCTTTCCAGCTCCTCCTTAAGGTAATTGTACTGATATCAACTCGAAATACATTTGCTCATCGTAAATCATTGAAAAAATATTCATTTATACACCAGGTTGAAAACTCAATACTACTTGTAAGTTTGTAAACACTCATGTATAAATCATTATTTATAATTACCGTTATTACAAGTTGTATTATTATTTTTTGTATATTATGATATATTTGTATTAAGAAAGAAAACTGCTTGTATCACTCTTGTTGGGAGATATAGATTTCATACATCTAGATTTTTAACTTCTAAATTGAAATTAAATTTTCTCAATTTCAGGCTATTTGAAATCACAGTACATAATGTAATAAATCGGTGACTCATCAGAGATAAACTATAATATGTAACATAATAAAAACGTTACACAGATGTTAAAATATCGCTACAAGTAGTATACTTTGTTTTTTACTGTAAATAGATATTTACATCACAACCTTGCCTTTCGGGTTATATACACATACACGAAAACAAAACACAACAGCATGTATAATAAACAATTAACTGTTACTATTAGCTATTAAGTATTTTAAAACTATTTCAGAAACGTTGTATCAGTGAGAGGCACGAATTCAATGTACACAAATTAGATGAACATAATAAAATAATAGGGTGTTATCAGTTGCTTGTATCAATTAATAATACACCATTAGTAAAACACTCTTCTCCACTACTTAAAGCATAGCGTAGTAAACAGAATATATTTTATTTTAGCAAATACAACTTTTCAATTGTAATGTATAGAAAAATTACATTTAATTGATAGATAATGCCACGTTTTCTGGCTTATATTTGTAGCATGTTAAAATGCAAGAAAGGTGACTGGTGATGTCATTTCTCTTCTGCCTGTCAGTTCACAGGAATTATACGAATGTGTGTATTAAAAGTAGTTAAATATTTTAAACAAATAACTTTAAACTTTACTTAACTAATTGTTAAAATAAGTGTTAAATATTATTGATGAGAGTAAATAATATTTTACCATACACTTTTACAACACAGATTACTTAGAGATTTAAAGGTCTGAATGAGAAAGATTAAATATACATTTCACAGTTCATTTAGTGTTAGTTTATACATGAAATAAGTCAACCTTATTTATCAATAATTTTTTATATTCTAGCATCACGTTGCTCTGTGCCACGGCAGTATGTTGCAAACACTATTGCAGACTTAAAACGCTTCAAACCGGTTTAACGCTACTAGTGGTAACCAGAGTACCGATTGCTCATTGAGTAATCTTCTCCTAAACCTCAAACAAAGAAATAGTACGTCCCAAAAAGACAATATAACTTGTTGTCAGTGAAGTTACTATTGTATTCGAATAATGCGTTTCCATACAGTACAGAGCACTATAAATGTCGTTTAGACGATTATAATATTGCAACAAAAGTCAATTTAGGGCAGTATTAAGGGCTCTTACAAACATTGTTGACCTTGAGTGGCACAGCACTATGTCTGAGGTCTTACAACGCCAGAAACAAGGTTTCGGCAGCCGTGGTGTTCAAAATAGAACACCCTATCTTATCACTTTTTAGATGCCAAACATATATCACTGTAGTAAAAAAGTTTTTATATTGCAATAATTTAATCAGAGAACGTTATTTGAGAAGATAAGACACCAATAACTAAGTTCTTATAATATTCGGGATATTTGAGTGTTATTTGGTTTTATTATTTTTATCTTTAGAAATTAGGGTTGCGTAATGAAAGATTTGTTTGTTTGTTTGTTTTGGAATTTGCACAAAGCTACTCGAGGGCTATCTGTGCTAGCCGTCCCTAATTTAGCAGTGTAAGACTAGAGGGAAGGCAGCTAGTCATCACCACCCACCGCCAACTCTTGGACTACTCTTTTACCAACGAATAGTGGGATTGACCGTCACATTATAACGCCCTCATAGCTGAAAGGGCAAGCATGTTTGGCGCGACCGGGATGCGAACCCGCGACCCTCAGATTACGAGTCGCACGCTTTAACACGCTTGGCCATGCCGGGCCATGTGTAATGAAAGAATGACTAGACTTAGTAAGATTAGAAAGTAAAATAGTAGGCATAAGCTTTTGATTTAAATGTTGTATTATAAGGTTAGAGTAGGCTTAATACGCGAAACGATTTGTTAAGAGAGATTAAACACATTGTTTTATTTAATAAATACAATCTCAAAAATAGTTTATTGTCACACTTAGGCTTAACAATGTCAACAATATGCTACTGGTATTTAATCGTAATATCGAGTATTTACTGATATTCTACAAATGATACGATTGTTAAGAGTAGTTTGAAGGTTAAACGTTTCCAATGTGATAGGTACAATTAATGAGTTTTATTTGGGTAATCTGGACTGTTATGCACTTTTGTGAAAGCTGGTAGTGAAGATATTCAACTTATATGTAGATTTTGAAAGTTGGAGGCTATCCTAAGTAAAGTGGAGGAAACAGACAAAGAGAAGATAAAATGTGTGAAATGAGAGCAGGAATTCAAGAAGAGATTAAGCTTTTACCTACAAGGGTGGCATCAGCTTGGGTTAACAATTACATTCAAGAAATTATAAATGGTAGTATTATAGTTAAAAGTAGTCAACTTAATTGCAAACACCATATTCGTTTGAGCAACAGATTTCAGCCCTTCTTGTATGTGGACGAGGAACTTTGGGAGAGAGGAAAATCAAAAGAAATAGAGAAGGGTATGAATTACCTACTTGAAGAGGTTATCATTATAGGTTATTCTTGACACAGTATGTGGATGAAATAGTATGTGGGGTAAATAGGAACAAAGGAATTAGACTATGCTACCCTAGAGCAAAAGTGTAAGCTTAGTAAATTATGTTTTTTCTTCAGTTTTTATTACTGAAATCTTAAACAGTATTCCCTATCTTGAGCAACTGATAAATGAAAACAAAGTTAAACATGACAAATGTAAATATTCTGAGCTTGTTGAAATAAAGCTTATGTAAAGCTTGTATTCTGAGCTTGTTTAAAGATGATAAATCTCCTTCGCAAGTTGATATTTCTCTAAGATTTTGAGGACGGTAAAGGATTGGATATGTAAGAAACTCCTCACAACTTTGAATAGTTCTTGAATAGTTGAAAAGTAACAATATATTGAGTGTTAGCGAATGTCACTCCTATCTTCAAAGGAGATAGTAGGTGTTGTCTTAGTAGTTATAGAGTTATTAGTCTTGCCTCAGTTATGGAAAAAGTTTTGGAAACTCTCATAAAAGATGCTTTGCAAAATATAAATTTAACTATGTTTAAAAATGTGTCAGATAGTCAAGATGGTTTCACTAATGGAAAATATTGCCTTACAAATCTCTTAACATGTTGTTAAAATGTAATTGCATACTTAGATGAGGATAAGAGTGTATATTTGGTGTGTCTGGATTTTCAAAAAGACATTTGACAAAGTGCAACATAAAACTTTGTGAGGAACTTATCTCTATAGGTTTGGGGGATAAGTTAACTAATTAGACAGAAGAATGGCTTGATGGAAGAAAGCAGGGGGTGTTATAAATGGAGCTCAGTCAAACTGGATTAATGTTACAAGTCGAGTACCTCAGTTCTTCGAACAATCTTAGAATTATTATTTTCTTTACGTTAATGACGTATATGAAGAAATAGTGGATAAATTACTTAAGTTTGTTATTTGTTAATGATATCAACGTCTTGGATATTACTAGCTGGGAAGAGGATACTGCTGCCTTACAAAATGATTCAGATCATTGAGTGAGTTGGACATATAAATAACAGATGCGTTTTAATTATGATAAATGCAAAATATTTTGTGTTGGTTATCATAATTTTAGTCATAATTATAATGAGGATGAAAATAACCTTAAGAGCATTGTGAACGAAAAAGGATCTTAGTGTTATGGTTGATCAGTCTATTAAGCCATCCAAGTAGTGTACTGCTGCTAGTGGTAGAGCAAATAGTATTTTAAATTTTATCTTCAAAAATACTTAATACAAGTCTAAAGAAATTATAATATCATTGTATAGATTATCGGTTAGGCTACATTTGAAATATTGTGTTCGGTTTTCGACTCCTTACTCCAAGAAAGAAATTGATTTTTTATAAAGAGTTCAGAGAAGGGTTATTAAAATGACAAAGTGTGTCATATTGCAAAAAGAAGAGTAAACGGGGATCTGATTGAAATACTTAAGATTGTAAATTGATAATACTGATGCATCAACATTTTTCGTACTTCACAGCGAGAATTATAGAAACAGGAGACAAAATTATAAAATAAGGGAAGGTAGAAGCCGTCGTCAGCTAAGGTTTTATTCTGAAAATTGAATGGTTAGCCTGCAGAATGGATTGCCTTCAGTTGTTGTGAAAGCAGTAAATTTGAGTGAGTTTAAAATAAAGCTTGATAACGAGATAAATTATACGAACTGGTTTTAATTTTTTAATATAATATATTTAATAGTTTCAGTTCAGTTTAGAGGATAAGACACTCGAGGTGGGCCAATAAATTCCTTGTTATACCTAAATATTAAAAACAAATAAAAACAAAAAATGTAATACACAATTCATCTCTGACACTTAGAAATATTTATATCAGGAAACAGAGTAACTTTTATGAAAATATCTAATTATAGTAATTATATCAGGACACAATGTGAAGCACATGAGTTTCTAGGAATAAATTAAATGCAAGAATTGTCCAGTTGTGTCAAACGAAGGTGTAGATGGTAAATTTATGAAAGAATACAAAATATTTAAAAATAGAAAAACAACAACATTGAATTAAGACGTCTTTAAGAAATAAATCATGCAAACCTGCAACGATTCTGTATATATATATATAATTTTGTCCTTTTAGTTATCATTGTTGAAATAAAATAATCTGAAATCTTTTAGGCCTCACAAAATGTAAATGATAATACCGCCTAAATGTACCGCTAAATAACAAAGCACTAAGAGGATAAAAATGAAATAGGAATTTTAGGTGATATATATTGTAACTAGAAAGGGAAAATGGTAAATGTGAACAAAAATTAGCTTATTTCTCTGTCAGAATTATCATCTTCAACAAAATTCGACCTAACTGTGAGATAAAACCAAAGTTATTAAAACAGTAAACTATTTGGACAGCAGTATTTAGGGTCAAATAAATAACAGAACAAATATTTAACTTCAGAAGTTTCTATTTATAACGTCTAGAGCATCAGAGAGACATAAGTTTAACGTAATTCAGAAACATCACAAAAGCCTTTGATTTTGTATCACAGAAAGTTTGGTAAATAGTTATATGAAATATTTACATCATCATATTACTTTTTAATGTCACGGAAGAAGCTTCATATCATTAATCTGGTTCCAAAATAATTCTTGAAATGTGTAAGGAATAATTACTGTTCCCAACCTTTTTAACCTGTTTACTAATTCCCACCCGAGGACATCCTTTGTGCAGCTTTTACTTTGCTGAGGTGCTGATGAAAATAACCTGATAAAACTAACAACAGAACTATAAATTATGAATTCATTTGGGATGAAAACAAGTGCAGAGAAAAGAAATGATTATAGAAATAACTAATATAATATATATTAAAATAAAAATTGGGCAGGGAGAGTTAGAGTGATGATTTTCAAATATTTAAAAGCGACGATAAAAGAAAATATTACACCTATCAACGACACACAGAATTATAACACTAAAAAACTAGAAATATCTGGAAGGATAGGAACATTTATAGCTAGTGATAAGTGAAATTTATAGCAATAATCAGACAACTGGTCTTTATAGGTTAAAGCCATAAACATTTGCAACTGAGACCGGTGAAGGCTGTGATTCTGTGAATTGAGATGGTAACTCTATAGATGATTACTTCAGAGCTTGTAGACAGAGTCTATCAACCAAAAGGACATTGAATTCTTTTTATGTAAAAAACTATTTAAAAAGTAAATTTATTGTAAAAAGAGGGCACAGTTGAAGTGTCAAAAGAATTGAGTATTAGTAAAACCTCATGCTAAAACGACCAAAACATTTAATCGAGAAGATTGGTTTGTTGGAAATTTCTTGGAAGGCTGAACGCAGAGCTTGGTTCTGTACCCTAAGATCCTCTCAGTTGGAGTATCGTTTTTATATTTCAATTTCTTGGCTTGTTTTTGGTCATAAAAGATATGTATACGTATATATATATATATATATTTAACAAATCTGAATATATATTTTCATTACCAGCTGTGACATTAACTATTCATAATGAGATTTGTGTACCAACCTTAAGGTGTCCAGCTTCCGGAGGGCCAGCTGTAGTGAACGTGATGGCAGGCCAAGTATCTTTAGACATGAAGTCCTTGTTATATATTGAAAATATGTATTTTGTAAACGGAGATAAATACCGATGCATAATTTTCACTGATGTTCTAGTGATATAAGTTGTAAACGTTCTGAAGCATTGAAATCCTATAGGAAAATAAAACAATGTTTCATTTAATACTCAAATCAGATCCAATAAACCTACACATAAGAACCAAACTATAGTATATTAATCTTCCATGTATGATTAAATTGAAATTTGCTTTAATACAGATTAACATGAAGCTAATATAATTCTCTTCGTTAGATATTTCACCAAAGAACACCAGCTGTTGGGTTATGATAAGTTTTTTATGCGATTATTTTGTTACACAAACAAACTCGTTTTAAACGGAACGCTGAACATTAGATACATTTTTCATATCGCTGCGAATGAACATCACTCACTGTTCAGTTAATGAAGAAAAAAGTGTATAATTAAACGGATATAACATCATGTCACATTTTGAATAATACATTGTAGAAAACATTATTAATTAATGAAATAAATCATCATTATGCGGATTACTTAATTACATATGACAAATCAGTTTTTAATATCCTGTAAGATCATAATTTGCTTCTTGCAAACTAAATGTCATGTAGATGAAATTCACTATACAATAATTTATTACAGTACATTGCATAATAATGAAAAATGAATATCCTATTGTCTTTACAAACATTGAACAATGTGAAATTAAATGACATAACAGATCTGTCTAAAACCGTTATAGAGTGATATACAAAGACATGAATAACCTTACATACAATATGAAAACCACATAGAAAACCGTAAATAACATTCATGTTTAGTGAGTATAACAAAGTATACGATAAGTAAATGCTTTTTACGTGTTGAATTCTGCCATTCGAAAGCTATATGCGTTAACCGTTTCTAATTTAACAGGAATAAACAAGATCCACAGTGAGTGGATGGAGGTCTGTATTTCATATAGTCATAATAACTTGGAAAATTATGTAATAACTCCAGTTTTACTAGGATTAAGTCGTTTTCCTTGTATTTTTCAATGTTATTCAATGATTTAAAGCTCTATACAAAACTTTAATTTTTACAGCTTGATCAAATGAAATAATGTGAGATGCTGTTCAGATTTCTCAGTATTATGTTCTCAAAAGCTTGATCTGTATGGTTTGGTTTTATTTGTCTGGAAAATGCCGAACAATGCAGCCATATTAGCCAACAAAAACCATTTTCACTTCTCATGATTCCAGCCATATTTCGTAGCTTTCACATATCAAAGGAAGCGTTTGCCTTATTGTATTATTCCTTCTACGTCTAAAAATGTACTTACATATTACTCTAAATGGGCTTTCAAAGCCACCATCCTTCTTCAGATATCATTTATAGTTGGAATAGTTTTAGCTTGTCCAGTTATTAGTGTTCTAAGTTTATATCAAAAACTAGGAATCAGTTTAAGCTTGTTCAAATAATGTTTACAAATCCTCACGTAATGTAGATGCAGTAAGTGATTTTTTGAGGAAACAGAAACACACTTCAAATAAGATTAGAGTAATCCCAGTGTTTGATTGTTTTAAGCATAAAGCTACATAGTAGAAAATTATCTGTGTTCTTCCAAACCACATTTTAGCATTATAAACGCTGAAGCACCAAGGAGGGTACAAAACCTAATTAAACTTTAAAACTGTACTACTAAACATATAAGTAGTAACTTACTAAGTGAAAGTTCAACTCATGTGATAGACGTAAACAAATGAACATATTAAAACAAAATTGGGAAAACCACGAAAACTGTTATAATTAAATTATATAAACGTGTTTCGTTACAGTAAGAGTAATGTGTGACTGTTGTCCATTTTCTTATTTTTCTGCAATATGTTTGTTATACATTTCATTAGAAATAAAGTTTATATAAAACTAAAGCTGCAGTTTCTTTATGCTGAGAATATTTGTAAAAGAAAGCTCTTATCCTAAACATATTTTCTTATTCATTTCACTGTGCTTATTTAAATAATCATTTGAAATTGAACCTAATTTTGAATAACAAATGATGAACATCGTTTTAATTGCTTTCTAGTTAAAACTTTGAAACTATGTAAAAGTTTAAATTGTGCTTGGAAGTTCCCGTATAAAGGACAGATATAACACTAAGTAAAAGCAAAAGAAATGATTTGTATATTAATTTAATTATTCATTACCACAGTTTATCACTCTCCAACATTAATTTTTCGAGTTTAGGTTAGAGGTAACTAAAATAAGGTTCCTTTTAAGGTTTTTGCATTTTCCTGCTTGCGTTCTTTAAAAATAAATTTACGTTTTTTGTAGATTATTTCTATCATATTTGCATCAGATTTTTTTTTAAAATTCTATTCTACAGTGTCAATATTTTTTTAATATTCTCATATCTTGATTAGTAGTTATACATATTTCACTTTGAGCAGCTTTACTGGTGAAATAATTTGGATTTTTTTTTCAATATGTATCAAAAGAGAGAACTAAAACGTACATACAAGTTTGAGTGTATAAGAAAGGGTAGTCAACTTAGAGTTCTGATGTCACGTAGCAAGTATGAAAAGAACATTTTTAAAGGATCGACTATTAGATCTCCCAGTTCTAACGAATTTAGGAAGTAAATTTATTTTAGTGTCCACACTTGTTTCTATATAATTTTCTTTTTTGCATGTGACATATACTCTTGACTGTGTGTTGTGGAAGTCCTGTTTGTTCTTCAAATTTATTGAACGTCTTTGCACGTAAGAATCAACAATGTACTAGATGTGTGTATGATGCTAGTAAGTAACAGTTTTGTTGCAAGCCAATTTTGATTAGGGTTTTAGAGTCTCGCGTGACTGACAAACACAAACCAACGCGCCGAGTGACAAGTATTGTTATTATTGGACAGCTACGGTTTGTGCACTATAGGCGTAGGAATCTATAATTGTAATTAACGCCTACGAATCGGAAAACGACAGAATTGGACCAGGAACGTTTATAGATTTCGAACACTACAACTCGTTCAAATTCAGTGAATTACCTTCGGACGTTATCATTAATACAAAGACCCTAAATATTTTCGCTGGGAAAAGTCAGCGATGTAAGCCTGATCAATTAGGTAGCTTAAGCGAGGTGCAACAATAAACTCAGATTTAATTTGCTCGTCGTGAATCGTTGATGAAATACGATATGATAATCTGTACTGTTTGTAAGTTTATAAAGCTTGTACATAAACCATCATTTGTAATAACTATTAGTAATAACCGTTATTATAAAGTGTATTTTTTATTTGTATGTAAAATATATATTTGTTTGAAAAAGAAAATCGTGCATATTCATCGTGTTGTTAAATATCGTAAATTCGATACATATTAATATCTAATTAACCATTACGTTCAATTTCATATGTTCTTTTATTTCCCATAGTAATACGTTAACATATTAAATATAATAAATCGGAGACAAATTATGATATGTAACAGAACAAACATGTTATCATTGAACTTTTTACAATCCATGTTTTTCACGTAGTTTCTTTCTAGCGGCATTTGTTCGTCTTAGAATAATAAAGCTGCAAATTATCTGACACCTAGAATACTTTCATTGCTTATTGTAATATTTATTCTTGAATTGAAAGTTATTTACGAAAGAAACTTGTCTGGCTAGATTAATTACTTAGTTAATATAAATATTAAATTTGTATTTAATTACTAGAACAGAAAATAATTAACTGAATTTAAAGCCATTTCTAGAGATTCCAGAACTTTATTCTGTAGAACACTATGTACCATTGACAATATGGCTGAGAAAGAATGAACCTTTTTTCATTAACTTTCCAAATATTCTTTGAAACAAAGCAGCACGAGAATTGACGGTGTGTGATATTGACAGATTATTTTTCCTCTAGTCTATCATTTCGAAATTATGGATACTGAAAGATGTAAATTTGTATGTAACATTTAAAGCCACATCAACTTTTGAGAAAAACATGTAATAAAAAACATATTTCAGACAAGAGTTGATTGTTGTTAAACCCACGAAATACAAAGGTATCTACACCGAAATTTCAGCGAGAGGCTAATTGAAAGAAAGAAATTATAAGACAATTATCTCAATAAAATAACATTATTGTAGCCATGAATGTTGTAGAAAGAAAATATAGTTTGAATTGTTGGATTTTTGTATTTTTAGAAAACATATTCGAATGTCGAGATCCCTTGTGGCACAGCAGTATGTCTCGGAAGTTATGCTGCTACAAACCGGGTTTAGATACCCGTAGTGAGTAAATCACAAATAACTTGTGTTGCTTTATGTTTAATAAAAAATAACATCATCGAACGGTGATAACGTTTGCTGTAGTGAACGTAATTTATTTCTGGTAGTTACCTCAGTCTGTCATTACATATTTCAGAAATTTACCGTCAATTTCAGGAAGGGATCTTACAGGAATGTGGTTCCTCCTAAGAGACTTTTGTAAAAAGTTTATTAAGAACATTAAGTTATTTTCTAGCTTCACGATAAATAAATGTCTCAACACGGAACAAAACGCGATTGCCGTATAAAATTGAACAGAATAATAATTTCTATTTAAGCACTCACATCAGTTTATTAAAATTGTTTTTGAGCAAAATATTTTAATAACTGAAATAAATACAGGAGAAAGTGATAGTTGTTAAACTACAGCGTGGTCTTCTTCTACTGGTTTTATTTTAAAATGTTGCCAGATTTAATGTTCTTATTATTTGTGGTTTTTATTCGAAATTATTATGATTGTCTTGCTTCTTAGTTGGATAATGTATCTTTTCAACATTATTAGTTATGCAGAATGCCCTGCATCCAACGGACACGATCTCAGTAGGGATCGCTAAGTGAGAGGAAATCAAAGAATGACACCTGAGAGTTACATAACTATTACGTAATATGAAACTTATTTCTACATTTGAGGGTGACATAAGTGTTACGTAAAACACCAGAGGACGATGACGCGCAAGTGAAACCGGAGGGTTCATTACTAGGCCTCCATGATGACAGACAGAAGTTAAATAGGACTATGAGTTCATAATAGGGTATCTTAACAAGTTATTACATCATTAATTGTCTAGATTCAATTATGTGTTCTAAAAGGTGCTAGTTAAACAATTATTTAAACGACAGTCTTATTGTTTCACTAATTTGACTATATGGTTTATATATGTTATTCCTCTACTCGTATAAATATGATTTTCTTATTCTTGACAAAATGGTCTTATTAGATGCATTGTATGTGTTTTACAAATGCCAGTTGTGTTGCTGTACTTCCGTGGGACAGCAAACGTATTTCAATTTGTCCCAGATTGTTTATAGCATACTTTGCGCTGAGTATTTGTCAAATTTACAATCATGTGATTATTATCACTGTACAAATCATTTATATTTGTTTTGTTTAGGAAAATTGTTTTATTTATAGTTATTTGATTGAATTTTTCGCTATTCCACAAATATTACTACACTAGTCCCTTCAAATTATCCATAATAGTTATAATGTGTTTCAAACAGGGATTCATATCGAAGAAAGTGTAGCCGATGAATATCCTTTATCCTTTGACCTTTAGTTAGGCTTCGAGTGGACTTGTTCAAAATCTGTTACATTTCCTGAACACCACCCGTAACTGTCATTTGTGTACGTGTAAAAATAATACATAACATTGTATTTTAACATAGTTGGTTATCAGAGGAACTAGATATTTTAATGAAAGAATTATTGCAGTTTGAGGTTTCATGAAAACAATAAAATCACAAAATATTCCTCATTCACCAATTTGTAATGACACAAAAACAACTTCATTTACTAAGGTTAGTTAGGTTAGCATAAGAAAGTATTATGTTTGATAAATTTATAATGAATATATTTGAACATTTTGATTAACATTAGTTTCCGATTAGAGCACGTTAATTACTTAGAAGAAACTAAACATTAATCTGGCAGTGAGTATAGCTAGGTAGATGAAATCTAAATTTTTACTTACAAAAGCTAGAATAAAATTACTCAATTATGCAACATTCCTCATAACGATACTTTTCATCTATGTTTATAGTTACCTGAAAAGTTTAGTCTCTAGTCACCGTGACAGCGATTTCAGTCTATATATTTATTTTTCTATCCTACACCTCAAACCAAAGATAACTATTAAACTTACTGCACCTACATCACATGTCATGAAGCACTATTGTGTTGTTAGATTTAACCATCACAAAACACACAATGATGTTAATAAATATGGCAAATTCACTTTCAGAACTACTTGATTATTTTAACTATTTTTATGTAAAAAGGTATTAAGTGTACTAGCTATACAACATAACAAACAAGTTGAGGATATGATTTTGTCTACGATAAAACTTAAAGTTAGATATATACAGTGAACATATCTAAAATGTAATATTACAACTTCAGGCATTCAAAAGGTAGTACACAACGTAAACCATATGATAGAGCAGTTCCCCTGATGGGACAGTAGCAAGATTATGGATTTAAAACGCTAAAATAAGGGGTTCGTTTCCATTTGGTAGACACAGCAAATAGCCTGATGTGGCTTTGTTATGAAAAACACACCTGCATGATAGAACATAATTACCAATTAATATCCAGCTTAAAAATAAAGTTTGTCTTTCTAATTTTACTCACTTTTTCAAAAAGTTATGTTTTTTTTTTCATTTCTTACCTAATTTTTTTGTACAACTTATTTTCACATAAGGTATTCTCGGATCGATCAAAAAGTTGATATGAAAATCTCGAGCTGGATCCAATTGTACACCACGGATAGTAATATCATCAAATGCAAGAAATGGAACATTCTTATCACCAACCACTTTGACAGGAACACTCGCAGCACCTGTTCTAGTGCCTTTTTTTATTACTAAAGTAAAGTTGTATCTAGAAGTAGAAGGAAAAATATTAGAGAAGCTAATGTCACAATCAAGTGGAAATTTGAAAGAAAATATATAGTTCAGGCAATAAAAAAGCTTATTTTTATAAAATCGATTTGAACGAGTAATAAAAGCAAACGAACACAAGTGAACACAAGCCAGAAAAATATATTGAATGTACATTGTTCTTTATCAATAAACCTCAACACAATATCACAATGTATATATATATGCAGTAAAGACACTGTTGAATAATGTTCTTTCGTGCACTAGACACGTAGTTGTTTCTAAAAATAATTTTTCGAAACTATTATACTTATCATAATAATTTTTGTACTACGTGTCAACAGTCGTAAAACTTATTATTCGCTTGATATTCATTCAGTAAAGAAGCACACAGCTTGTTCAACGTTCTGCTCTTTCCTATCACCACAGAAAGCATTTGTTTGACGACAAAACAGTTAACTAAACATCAGACCAATTTGGATCACAGAAAACGGGACAATATGTTGTAGAAAATTTCATTATAAGACAAAATATATAAATGTTTAAGAAATTCACAAAGAATGTAGTACATTGGATTTTGGTGTCTCGTGGTCAGATAGGTTAATAGTTGCGATCCTATACGAAATTTTCATACATTCTAAAAACAATGTTGGGTTTTACTTAGTGTTTTGTATAACAAAACATAGTTTCGAAAATGCGTTTAAAAATAACATACCTACACTTATTTATACGAGAGCTTACTCCCCAAAAATATTTTTGTTTTTCCCAGCATAGGATAAGATGGTTCTATGCTTATTAACACTGAACTGTAGTTCTCTTGAATGAGTATTCTGGAGTTGAAAGAAATGGGAAACTGATTCCAAAATTTGTATTCTGCTTCCTCAATAAACTAACTGCTCATCAACATTGTAATTCTTCAACGCTTCTACTTTCACAACTTTAATACCGCTCTACTCAGGTTTATTAAAATGAGATTTCAATAAAATACAATTAAAAAACATACAAACAAAAACAATATAAAACAAAAATAACACGACTCTGAGAGCTTCGTCTTTGATAAATATGTACAACAAGTTTGTGGTTTTACAATGTCTTTACGTATTATATTTATTGTTGAAATATCTTCCAAAACGTACTTTCATGTAAGTTTAAAATAGCAAATGAAGCAGCAGTATGAAGTATATATGAAATATTCTTTTTGTTTGCGCAGTGTTTCAACGAAATCAGTAAAATCAGTAAGTTAAACATCAGAATTACATTAGATTTTATTATCAATCTCGGAAACACAAAGATCATTTTTGTTTCATTCAAGATTAATTTTCAATAATTAAGCAACAAAAATAATTTGTGTACCTCAGCGTGAAAGTTCTGGCTGAATGAAGAATGTTTATATAATAATTAACAACGAAATTATAGCCATATGTTTTTGAAATTTGTTTCTTTGTTTTGAATTTCATGCAAAGCTGTATGAGGGCTATCTGCACTAGCCGTCCCTAATTTAGCAATGTAAGACTCGAGAGTAGACATGAAGTCATCACCATCCAACGCCAATTCTTGGGTTACTCTTTTACGAATGAATAGGGGGATTGATCGTCATTTTATAACGCCTCCACGGCTGAAAGAACTAGCATGTTTGGTACGACGGGGATTCAAACCCGCGACCCTCAGATTATAAGTCGAGTGCTTTAAGTACTTGGCCATGTTGGGTCTCTTTATTTATTCTTAAAATAAAAATACATATAAACTGTGATTATGGTTGCCAATATTGATTTTATATTTTTAAAAACCCGTAAATTACACATTACCTGACAAAACAAAATATGTTTAAGAATCCTTTATAAAGATACTAACCCTTCAAGTTGTGTTATGTCCACACATAACTTTGTTTCTTATTCGACTGATTTAAAATAACTTAAAAGAGGAGTTAGGATATTTTTCCGCCGAAAATTGTTAGCCTTCTCAATTTGTTTATCGATTGCGATTTCTTTATACCCTCTCTGTAACATCGTTAGTTTAGATCCTTAGTGTGTTTTCTGCAATTTGTTTCATCTGAGCATATTTAAATTATTCTAAAAGCTTGACTCAGTTTATTAAAACTATAACTGATAAACTTAAAGCACTCCTCAAAGACAATAAAATCAAAAAGAAACCTTTCAGTATTTGGTACTCAGAGAAACTTCTCCAGGTAAATTTTATCTCTTACCCAAAATACACAAACCAAACAATACTGGTCGACTCATAATTTTTAATATAAACATGTCTTCTCAAAAGCTGTCTGCTTTTGTTGACCAACACATAAAAAGTATTCTCTGTACCCTCGACTCTTACATGAAGGATACTACCCACTTTCTCAACATCATAGAAGATATTAACAATGACGGGTAATTACCACAAAATAGTCTTTGCACGATGGATGTTTCTTCCATTTTATACCAACATCCCACGTGATTAATGGTTAGAAACTTCAAAGTCCGTATTAAACATCTTAAACCCATCAGAATCTCAAATAATAACCGATCTTGCCAGCCTAGTTCTAACTTTGAACAACTGAGAATTTAACAACGAACACTACATTCAAGTTAACAGAACTTCAACGAGTATCAAAATGGCTCCCAATTATGCCAATAACTTTACAGGTCATATTGAAAACTAGCTTTTACAACTCAACCCTGTGAAACCTCAAACACAGAAACGTTACATAGGCGACATATTTTTCATTTAGACAGCCGACCTTCAATCTCTTAAAGAATTTGTCACACTTGGAAACTCCTTTCACAAAACAATCAAGTTTACTTGCGATTATTTGCCTTCACAGACTAACTTCCTTGACGTAACAGTTTCTCTAAAAAATTGTATTTTAAAATCAGACTTGTACAGAAAGCCTACAAGCAGACTACAGTATCGTCACTATAAAAGCTGTCACCCTTCTCACACTAAACGAAATATTATCTGCAGTCAAATTATTAGAATAAAAAAAATATGCTCAGATATAACAAATTACTTGTGTGTTTTCTTTTTAGCAAAGCCACAAAGGCTATATGCTCAGCCCACCGAGGGGAATCGAACCCCTGATTTTAGCGTTGTAAATCCGAAGACATACCGCTGTACTAGCGGGGAGCAACAAATTACAAAAAACACAGTAAGAATCTAAAACTAACTCTGTTACAGAGAGGGTATAAAGAAATCGAAATCGACAAACAAATTGAGAAGGTTAAGAACATTCGGCGGTAAAACATCCCAAACCAGAGTAATAGTAAACTTTAAAGTAGAATTCCTGTTGTTATTATTTATTATTTTAAACAAAGAAATATTTCATGAATTCTTAAAATAAGGGTAAGTTCCTTATGTTTCCAAACCAAAATAACAAGACCACTACATTTATCTTGTTTTCGTAGAGATATATTTATATTCTTATCGAGAGTTATAGGGACTGATGATGCATTATATGATGATAAAAATTAAATGTTTAAATTACCACAAATCTATACTAGTTGTAATACACGTAATTTAATATGGTACAATATTAGCATATTTATGTATAAAACAAGTTATTTTATTTCCACTTTCAAAGATGAATTTTCAATTAGATAGTTGTCTTTATCAAGTGTATCAGTTTTTAGATGTAAAAGTTAAACAATTTCTCATTCTCTGAAACCTAATAAAATAAGGCTTTTACAATTAATACTAATATTTCTAGTGTAGTTTTCCACATGATCGCATTCTGCACAGCAAGAGAAATCCAATCGGTATTTTAACGTTATAACCATTTAAATGTATCTTCGAACCATGAGAGACAAAATTTCTTTTGTAAGCCAAAACATTTATGAATCTGAATTTAATGCTTCAGACGTACTTTTAACACTTACTTTATAAAAAAACTTTCCTGTAATTCATATTAAATACATAAACTAACAATGCCATGTAAGCTTCTTCGCACTTTATAAGATAGTTTTTATAGAGTGTATCAAGTTGCATATCACGTTTTCTCATGAAAAGATTTTTACTTGTAGCAAACATTCTTATACAGTAGTTGACTCAAGAGTTTTGATATCATTTGGACCATATACAGGATCTCCTGAATCTAGAATGACAAACTAAATGTTTGGGTTTCATACTTCCTTATTACAAATTCTTTTTTCCATTCCTCAACTCTTAACACTAAGTAAATGCTCACTTCTAAGAATGATATGTTTACAGGATTCTCATGATCCATAACGTCTGTAGTGAAAGTTTCAGGAATATAAAATTTCTAATCAATTTCATTCTAAAAGCATCTAGTTATCTTTAGAATATTTACCAGTCATTTAAATAATACAAAAATTAAAATTACAGGTAAAAAGTGGAACACACCTGAAGAATGTATTATATTATCTTAATAAACCAAATAAAATAACATTTTTATTTGTAAGTAAAAAACTACTTCCAAGCCTTAGTGATATTCAAGAGGAAATATTGGTTATATAGAACTATAAAATCATCATAAAGATAAATAAATGAAACTATAAAATGTTCAAATGCATTTGACAGTAATTCTTTATAAAGAATTCTTAAACATATTTTGTCTTATGCATAAAATATTATGAAATATCTCACTCACTCTTGTGGTAAAAGGGCACCTCCATCAATACAAAGTACAGAAGAGAAAATATCTGTAAGAGTTTGTTCTAATCTCAACATACTGCCTTCTCTTCTGATATAACACGCCAATCCGTTTTAAGAGAACACATCCATCTATAATACATTGGTTCCTGCTCCTTGCTTGGGTCATAGGAACCTGATCCATTTAGGCAGAAGGTTTGATTATATGGCACAACTAAAGATAATACTCCTGTTCTTACCACCAGTGGGACTTCTTTTGTTCTTACAATGTGTGTTGCTTGGCTGAGAACTTCCAGACTTATTACGTCAATTACTGGAATAAAGATATTGATTGTAAATATATATATTAACAATATTTAGTAGCCTAAATTGATATTAATATATAGTACTAAAGTACACATTTTTATCATACAGCTTGATATTAAAGATCAAAATACTTTTCTCTATTTCAACTGATGCTTATAATGAATGATAATTTTAAGATTGGATATTAACAATCCATTTAATAAATCTTCACTTTAAATTATTACATGAGTGGAAGGTCGAGAGCAACAAAGAATTGACACATTAACGTGTTTTATAACCAAGATGTTGACTTCTCCAACATGTTGGTCAACAGCAATATTCGCAAAAAAATTGTAAAGATATTTTTTAAGATGCTGTTGAATGTTTTAATTCGTCGTTATAGTGACGAACTAGCTGCTCGACAAACCTAAAGTTGCGACACGTTTTATAGAAAAAAATTATATCAAGTTGTGAGAAAGAATATCATTAAAATACTCTGAAGATAAGCACATTTAATAATAACCTATTAATGATCCACGGAATCCGAAAAGAGAACCCGACAATTACTGTTCTTTAACTGTAAACTTTTTATCTGAATTAATTTAATTAGCTACGTGAGAGACGTCTAGGGATTTCAGAACATTCTCGTTTTAGGACATGACATAAATCAATTAGGACGCACGTATCTTTTGGCATTTTCAAAATGAAAATGCCCCCCTTGTACATAGGCAGTTTTTCTGCTGAACAATTACTTGCACCGTCGTCGCGGAGCGTTGATGAGGCGAAGCAGCTTAATCCATACGTAGTTTTAAAATTGAGAAAATTTAATTATGTACTAAAGACATTTAAGAAAAATTATTACTAGGAGCAGATATATGCTGAATCTATGAAGTTAGTGATAATCTAAACCATTTAGATAAGAACTGAACAACTAAAGCACAATCGCTACTAACTTTCACTTTGGATTCAACTTTATGCAAAATTTGACGAACACTAAAGTTCAATTTAAAGTTGAAAACCATGGATTCTAGAATAACTTCGCAATTTACACTGGCAAGTTAAACAAACGTACGTGAAAAATACATACCCAGCAATGTTCTCTAACGTTTGTTAAGAGAAACTACAAATGCGACTTAGGTTTGCTAAGATTGCAACATACAATAAGAATTAATAAATTAGATTACGTGGAAACTCTCCCAACGCACTGAAATATTTGGAAGCATTACAGTAAATAAGCACATTAAGATTTCTGAACAACATGAAATACCTGTAAAGTTAATTAAAATTTTTTGCAAAGGAGCTTGTAAGTAAAAATTATTAAATACCTTAAAGTTAATTAATAATTTTTGCAAAGGAGCTTGTAAGTAAAATTATTATAACAAACTAATTAAATGAAACAAGGAATAAAACTAATACACATGCTTATTCAGTGTATCTTACAACAGCTGGTGAATATTGTAATGAGCTTACTGTTATATACTTGTTTTAATTTCTGTTTTTCTGTTTAACATATATTTAGAAATAAATGTAAGTTATACTAGTAAACGTGTATCACAAAAGATCCGCCTATTCTCTAAAATTGTAGAAGATTCTCAAGTGTAAGAATCAACAATATTTGTTTGACGAAAGCACTAGCGTATCTTCGAATACTGTTAAAAATTAGAATTTCGAAAAACCTCAACCAAGAGACATAATGTTGTTGGTTTGCTAGTTTTTTTGTTTTTTTTTTAAATTCGCGCAAAGCCACTCAATGGCTATCTGCGCTAGCCGTCCCTCATTTAGCAGTGTAAAACTAGAGGAAAAGTAGCTAGTCATCAACACCCACCGCCAACCTCTTAGGCTACTCTTTTACCAACAAATGGTGGGATTGACCGTCACATTATAACTCCCTACGGCTAAAAGGCTAGCATGTTTGATGCGACGGGGATTCGAACCCTCGACCCTCGGATTACGAGTCGAATGCCTAAACCCACCTAGCGATGCCGGGCATTGCTAATGCTAATATACTAGCAACCTCAGAAGATACAACGTTTTTAACGTTTACCAGTCGGAAAACTACAGATATTAGTGCAGGAACATTTATAGATTTCGAACATTACAATGCGTTTAACTTCAGTGAATTAACTTCAGATATTAGTGTTTTTACGACGACATTACTTATTTTCGTCGGGCATAAACTCGCGTATGAAGAGATAACTAGATAGCTACCTGTTAAGTGTACTACACTGATATCGACTCAAAATAGTTCACTTATCGTAAACCGTCGATAAAATATTCAGTTCCTAATTGGATGGAAGTCTAAATATTGTTTGTAAGCTTGTGAAACTACTCTACGTAAATCATTATTTGTTTGTTTGTTTAGAATTAAGCACAAAGCGACCTGCACTATGCCTACCACGGGTATCAAAACCTGATTTTCAGTGGTGTGGGTCTGGATATACACTGCTGTGCCAATAAGGGACATTATATGCAATAATCATTACAATAAATTGTATTGTTGTTTATATATTGCAATATATTTGGATTAAGAAAGAAAATTCTCTTATCAATCTTGTCGACACATCAAAAACTTGATAAATATCGAAACTCAATTATATTAAAATTAAAATTTAACCATTTAAAATCGTTATGCATTACATAAAAAAATCGAAAAATCGTCCGGGAAAAATTATAAAAAGTAATAATATGAAATTATATATGTATATATATATATATACATATATATACACATATACATACCTAATTTTGTTAGTTGAAAAGTTACACAAAAAGGTAGTTGCATCACAAATATTAAAAATATTGATAAACCGACACCAGAAATAACGTACTTAGCTTCTATGTCAATGGTTTGTATTTTGTTTAATTTCGCACAAAGCTACACGAGGACTATCTGCGCTAGCCGCCTCTTATTTAGTAGTGTAAGACTAGAGGTAAGGTAACTAGTTATCACCATCCACACCCAACTCTTCGGCTACTCTTTCATTAACAAATAGTGGGATTGTTCATCACTTTTTATGCTCCCAAACCTGTGAAAGCAAGGTTAATTGAGAAATAGCAAGTTTTGCAGATGACTGGTCTTTATTGTAAATAACAAGTCGAGTACCTGAACCACTTGGCCATGCCAGACCTATATGTCAATGGAAAAAGTACTTTTCCCAAATATTTTTAAAATTGCTGTTATTATGTGAAAACGTAAAGAAAAAATAAATATTATTTAAATAATTACATAAAGTTTCCATTATTAGCAGGTATATCAAAGATTCATGAGAATATTTTAAGAAGAGATAATAAAAATCTTTGTTCAATCTTTTTTTTTTCAACTTACCAATGTGGTATCGTGAAAACAGGAATACAGAAGATGCACCAATTACAATGGTTAATAAATTAAATCAATCAGTTAATGTTAACAAAAACATGTGCTCTTTTTCTACAGGCTTGGCATGGCCAAGCGTGATAAGGCGTTCGACTCGTAATCCGAGGGTTGCGGGTTCGAATCTCGGTCGCACCAAACATACTCGCCCTCCGAGCCGTGGGGGCGATATAATGTGACGATCAATCCCGCTATTCGTTGGTAAAAGAGTAGCCCAAGAGATGGCGGTGGGTGGTGATGACTAGCTCCGTTCCTTCTAGTCTTACACTGCTAAATTAGAGACGGCTAGCGCAGATAGCCCTCGAGTAGCTTTGGGCGAAATTAAAAGAAGCAGAAAACTTTTTTCTACATATAAACTTTTTGACATGATCTCGCAAAAACGTTAACTAAAAAGAACTTTATAAATTTGGAATACTCGCTATAGGTTTAAATTATTTTAGATCATATACACATCGAATAGAAAACAGTTAAATATATAGTATGATAAGTGATGGAATGAATTTAACCACTGGATTACCTCAATCATCAATATTAGGGCCATTAATATTTTCAATATATTTAAACACCTTCTGTGAAAGCATGTTTATGTGGAGAAATAGCAGGTTTTGCAGATGACTTGGTCTTTATTACTAATAGAATTTCTCATAATTAGCTTATTAATATATTAATAATTTAAAATACACACGAGATTGTCTTAAAATTTATAACGCTTAAATGTAAATAAAACGGTCTAAATGAGATTTTCTCTAAAATATCTAAATAGACGAGAAGATATTTTTTAGGTTATGTGTGGACTTCGGACAAGAGAACATTGTGACACTCGTGTCTTTTTTATGAGAAACAACGAATCCTTGAACTTTTAGAATATATCCATATGTAGTATACTATCCAGTTTATGTCTACTGACAAGGGAAGGAAAGTAGATTTGAGACTGCTTTTCAGCTCTTGTGAAAGATCATACGTATTTTATTTCATATCACTTGTTGTCTGAACACGTTTGTGACTTTAAAGTCTACTAAATCTTATACTTCAAGTAGTGCAATTAGAGTAGTGCATCATGTATGTGGATAAAATTTATTTTTTGTCACACATTAAAATCCACCTTTACAAGTTTAGACTGATGCTTCAACATATAAATGATGCTATCGTAACATCAAGATAAGGAAAGTGTAAATTAACATGCACAAAACTGAAGTTTCACAGTCGCAAAATAGACACAATTGAACTGTCCATTGATTTTGAATATTAAATTGGTGAAGGAATGATCGATATTAGTAAGAAATTTATAACCATTTCTATATCATCACATCGAAAGTTTGTAGCTAAATTCTCTTATATTGCCAGCAACTGTCTTCATGTATTAAAGCTGACATGTACTTTGTATGGATGCATAAATTTAATCAGACGTTTCTGTTGCTAATGCGTAATTTGAATGAAATACCAATAATGGTTTATATTTAATGCTGTCCATTAACAATAAATAATGAGAGATATTGAACTTATGAGATAAGTAGCATGTAACTAACTGTAAGCGTCAGCCTTTAATTAATAACTCCTAAATGCCAGTACTGTACAACAAAAGAAACAATTTACAGTTGTAGAAATGATCACACATAATTTCATTAATTCTATCGTGGAAAGTTAACATTTGATGTAGATTAAACTGCCTGTTGAATTGAAAAATTTGATCATGTTTTGTGTAATATATCTGTAATGCAGCTATTAAAGGTTATCATACTAATAAGAAAGAACGAACACAACTTATTTATAAAAGTTATCACCAATTCTACTTCTTGAGCTATTCTAGTTGGAAATACATGTTTCTTATTGATCGGAGTGTACAAAGATTTACTAGTCACAAACAGTTTCACCACCGTAGATTTTCAGTGTTACTTTCCACCTCCAGGTAAAATCTTTATAAACCATCGGTCCCGCTTTCTGTAGATATCCCTAGAGTTTACTATCAGAATGATAGGTTGAGATACTGTCAGTAAAGGTTGCTATTTATAGATGGATATCTTGATGAAGACCGTGATGTGGTATAATGTCTTGACACAGCTGTATTAAACAACAAAATAGATTGCTATAAAGTTTAATACATCTAGAGCACTTTAAACAAGAAGTGCTAGTCTGATTATCATCCGAATGTAACTTACAATACTTGTTACAAATATCTAGAATTGTTATTACCTGTTACCATAAATTTGTAAGTTGTTTGACCTTTCATGTATTTAGAAATTCTGAGTACAGGTCCCCATTCTTGCGGAAGATGGAAATCGCTGCTGTTCACACGCCAGTAATACTGAAATAAAAATAATAAAAAAGTAAAATAAAATGATCACCTCACTGCTTAAAACGTATTATCTTATCCTGAAAGTTTTGAGATCATTCGAAACTTATCACCAGGTAGACACTATGGTTAGCAAGTACCAACTATTTATACTTCTCGAAACGGAAATGACGAGTAACGACATTATAATATTAGAAGTAGAAATTAATACTATTGTGAAGTCGTTAAAATACATAACTAATATCGCTAATATAACGATGAGAAACATCATTCTTCCTGTCAAAGCGTATTCCAAAGGAGTATTATAATATTATGGAACACTTTTTTCGTTTTGTATGTTATATATTATTGTCCATCTAAAGTACCCTACCTGGTGTATATTACACTTAATAGTTCTTTCTATTCTTTTGGATTCTACTTCAGAACCTGAATGCTGTTTCTGTTCCAATCAATATTGGTGTATTTTGCACATACACCAACAACCGTGGTGGAATCCGGCTTTTATAGTGAGCGTTTAAACAAATAAAAGGAATAAATGTTTATCAGAAATGCAGTGAGCGAGTTGACCAGGACGGACTTGCAGAAAAAAGCTAGACCTTAGCTCTTTCTCTGCACTAAATTAATAAAAAACAACTCTGACGTATGTGCTCAGATGTTTCTAAACACCTTATGTTGGTGGAGCTAAATACCCTTTCTTAGGAATTTGTACAATAGAAATAGTTTCGGGTTTGTTGCAGTTGATGAGATGGATACACACCTCTAGCAGCGTCCCCAAACATTTGATCTTTTGTCTGTAAAATAACAATCATACAACTTTCAAGCGTTGGTTCTACTCAGAAATATGTTAATAAAGGTCTTTGAGAGTTTTACTTTGAACTTTTTAGCCAAGATCTTTCTTTATAATTTCATATTTAGTAAGAACACAGGAACTTAAATATGACGTTATCACAGGCAGAGTTTGTATGTTTTCCTTCAGGACACAACTATCATCCTATCGGTTGATGTTGCAAAAGCAAATTTGCGGGCAAGGTGGTCTCTTTACCTCATCACTGTTTATCATAGCCAAGATTCGCTTTACTCTTTTTGTCTGGAGAAAAAAATAGTGTTTATATATGTATATATATATATTTAGTATGTGTGTGTATATACGTGTATATATACACATATAATATATAGTGTATGCCTGAGCGATTTTATTACTCAATTTGCCTTTGCAGAAACAACTGTAACGTAACCTTACAACAATATGTCCAATTTTGGTGATATATTTAATTGTGTGGTCAATTGCTAACATTATAGAATAACAGCCCTGATATGTAAATTTATAATTAAACCATACGAGAAAAATATATTGATTATTAATTTTCAAATGTAATATATCATTATGTGTCAGTAATCCCTGGTAGTGTACAACAAAACATACTAACAGTCCCCGCTAATTCAGTGGTAGACACGTGGACCTATTTATAACTAAACTTTTAAGTTTGGTGCCATTGGTGGGCACAATGTAAAAAGCCCGTTGTGTAGGTTTGAGATTAAACAAAACAAGCAAAAAACTTACACAGCCCGTTGAAGAAAAATATTAACATTTCGAACAAACAATATTATTTCAACCACCAATATAGAGAAATAAAGAATTGTTGGTATTTTGTTGAATTAACAAACCCTCTTCTTACTTAGTTACAGGTTCGTCATGACCAGGTGGTTAAGGCATTCGAATCGTAATCCGAGAGTCGCGGGTTTGAATCTCAATCACACCAAACATGCTCGTCCTTTCATTTGTGAGGGTGTTATAATGTTACGGTCAAACCCACTATTCGTTAGTAAAAGAGTAGCCCAAGACTTGGCGATGAGTGGTGATAATTAGCTGCCTTCCTTCTAGTCTAACACTGCTAAATTACAGACTGCTAGGGCAGAGAGCCCTAGTGTAGCTTTGCGCGAAATTCAAAATAAACCAAACATCTGTTACTTACAGTTAGAGAATGGATGTGACTGACGTTGCTACACCACGTAATTTCTGCAACTAATGTGTTTTCGGCCCATATACTGACTTCATCAGGACCAATTATTGTTACAGTCATCCTCTGATCATTTATCCGCATTACGCTGTGGAAGTGGGTGTCGCTCTTGACCCCTATAATGTTCTCACCGTATACGGAAAATACATAGGTCAGTTCTGGTTCAAGCTAAAATGTAGAAACAAATATATTAATAACATATTATAAAACAAATAAAAACAGCTATAAAATATGAAAAGAGAAAAAGAAGAAGGAAGTAAAATAAAAGTACTGTATTAACATTTCTGTAATCTACAAATAGACGTAATACATACTACACCAAAAACAACGTACAACCAGATGTCACTTAAATTGATAGTTTCAAGACTAATGTTTATAACTGTTTCATATTAGGTTAGTGTTTTTGCAATATAAGACTGTTTCTAGAGAGATAGTGTTTATAATATTAGTGTTCACAGTCATACAAGGTTGTCTACTATAATTTAATTAGTGGATTCGTGTTCAATCGTCGGTGTACTCTGGAAAGTAACATAATCACGTGTGTTGATCTACATATGATATCAGTACAGTATAGTACAAATTAGGAAATTTCGGGATGTTCAGAGGATGTAGTACTACCAGTTGAATGAGACTTACGTGCTAATAAGTTGTAACTCTACTGCTTCTCATTAACTAATACGTGGTTTCGAGTTCAATTAGCTTGCATGGATTTTGACGCTCAAAGGGTTTAATTGCAATGCATTATTATTTCTCAATATAAGCATTATCTATTGGAATTCCAATACATTTCTGGTGTTGATTTCTACAAACTGAAGTGTCATTTATTAAAATTCAAAACTTAATGCTTTATTTCAGTGCTGCTATATACTACAATGATTGATAGTAAATGATATATTATTATTAATACTGCTTTCTGCTCTTCAGTAAATGAGTTTAAGATTAAACAGCATAGAAGTATTTCTACTAATAAATATCATGTAAGGTTTTACCAATATCTCTTTATTACCTGGAGGATTGTTGATGTTCTATTAGATAATTGCGCATCTTACAATTACGTAGTATGTGGATTTATTTTTAAAAACATACTTCCATTGTACACATTAATTAGGATGTGAGTTAATTTTCAAAAGTAGTGCTAATATTTTGTAGTCGTTGACATTTGAATTAATGTTGATATGTAGAATAGGTCTAGGTAGAGTTATGCCACCGCAACTTGATCGTTTTGGAAAGGCTATGTAACCGCTATTTAAAAGAAAAATATTCATACACTTAGATAATACAGATGCATTCAGCCCTGCAATTTGGAATTTTAAAGACAGTTACACCATTTCTTCTTTATAGCAATGCAAAACTAAAAAAAATATGAAAAATCTTCAGACACTTGGGCCATATAAAAAAGCCCTGCAACAAGTTCTACCCCAGCCGTAATTCACGAACAGATAGGTTTGTAGCAAAAGCCATCCATGTTCCCCAGGCAACAATGTGCAACGTAATAAAGAAGGTTTCTCTGTCTGGAAAAAAAACGACACAAGTTGCTTTCATGACATATTGTTCAGCCATCACATACGATACGCAGTCGGACACTGATACAGGTATTCATGCTATTCCACGCAAATACTTAATGGGTAAGTCATCAGGTGCAGCGAAGATGAATTTCTTTGCGAACTGACAGTTGAAACTCTTTCTTGCAAATCATCGTGTTTATTGGTGATATCGAAGATTAGAGCCTTATAAAGACGCCAGGTTCAGTTTACAACAAATGCGATGAAATTATATGTTAGCAATAAGTATGTCGGTTGAATAATCACAATCATGGCTTGACTTGTATATGGCTCAGAGTATAAATACATGAGGCATTAAGGGCTTATACGAAAACTAAAATGTCAAAAAGCGACCAAACTTGATGGCTGAATTGTAATGAATAATACAAAACACTTGATACAGTATTCTGCAATTATATGGCGGCAAGAAAACAAAGTGTTATGAAATATATCTATAAAATAAGCAGCTTAAAATAAAATAAAAACTAATATGTAGTATCACATAATTGCTTATAATTTGTCTTTTCTGCAATAATGTTTTGCACTATTGTAAATTTACCATTTATTAAGAGCAACTTGTTATTTTTAATGTGTATCTAAAATGCATTTTCATAGCTATTTAAATTACTGAGTGTATAAATACATAAATAGATTAAAATATATATGATATAGAATAGTGTTAGTTTCAAACACACATTTCAAACACTCTTTACATTTTCAAATAATACCATATTTGTATGCACAAAGGTCTATTTATTATAATCATCAACTAGTTTACATAATTGCTTGTTTGATATATTTCACACTAAAAGTCCTAAAAGTTATTTATATCAGCTTATTATATTCCGATAACCCCTAATTTAAATTTACAAAGTTCAGGAAACATTGTAACAAATCCACCGTCAAGAACTAGTGCGTGTAAATGATAAATACATTAAAGAGTATAAAGAAGTAAGCGTTGTGTGTTAGATCCTCGTTTTAAACTACATAGCTTAAGATACGTACTTATGAGGATATCTATTTAACAATATTATCATCGTAAATGACATAGAATATGCAAAAAATAACTACCGGTAACATATCCTTCAACTTTAAACCCACGTGCAGTTAAATTAAAGATGCACTATATAAAATTCCGTCATCCAAAAAAAATGCAAAATATAGCTTCATGATAAGAAGCAAGAGTAAGACATACAATATTACACAAGTTCTGTTAAAGTAATTATTTGTTTCATGGAAGATAAATTTATTAATAGTACCAGTTGTCATAAAAAGAAATATGACAATTATGAAATTTCCGCTCACAATTCCTAAATTTATACATTGTACTTAAGGCATTTAATTTCAAAATTTTCACTGAGAAAACGTAGAAATAGTTTTTTTCTTTTCTCATACTAACGTTTTCAAACAACTATTTTATAACAGTACCTGTGACATGTAATCAGGAAAACTAAATTTTAGTTAATATTAGTTTCATCAATATAATTCAAAAGCTTAATTTGTAAAATTTTGATTCTGAATTTTTCCTTGTTATGCAGCAAGTGCACCATCTACATTGGCATTTAAAATGATTTCATCAAATGCAGAGTTTATAATGACATTCTAAAAAGCATATGACTGCTCCGTCTAATTTCACTTTCTTTACGTTATATTTAAAGCTCTCGGAAAATTGCATGGGATAACCTAAATTAAATAAAAAATATTCATATTGCCAAAATTATACATATTAAGACACCAAACATTTTTTTTAATTACTTTTATGTACTTAATCAGGATTGATGAAATTTCTGTTCAAAATGGCTGATAGACTTAATGTATCATAACTTACAATCATGATGAATATTTAACTAAATTATTCACGTTGGGTTTTATGTCTGCATGTATATATATATATATATGTGCATACTTATGTATATGTTTAATAAATATATGTGCATCCGTGCACATTCGTGATGTTTTCATCCGTATTTGTGTATTGTAAGAATAAATACTCGTACAGCGGCTTCATACAAACTATGTTACACAAGTATTTAAGCCTGATCTGAGTCAACTACACCGGTTAATTATCGTAAACTCCTTAGGAGTTACGTTGAAGACTTTTTTAACTGCTTGTAATCAACTTTATTTAAATTTTGCACTCTGAGCTTTTACTACTCTATACTAATTTTCTTAGGCTTCATAATTAATCGTATTGTTCAAAAACAAACTATACTTTCGTAGTGTTGACAAGAAATGGATTGGTAAATATCCTACATTATAACAACAAAACTACATACCACTACTTAGCACTAAGAAAAAAAAGAAGAAAGAGTTGGGGAGTGTGATCACAATATTTTTATAGTGTACTATTTCAATCTATTTATGAAATGTTGTATACTTTACGTTGTTGAAATTAACAATATTAACGGTGTATTCTAAACTATAATGAGAAAAAAAAGGCTCACATGATATAGTTTATACTATAAAAACAGAATAATTACAACTTTCAGAAGAAATTATAATATATACCAAACACAATAACAAAATAATAAAGAATCACATTACAGTGAAAACAATACATTAATGATATGTATTAAACGTTCTGTAAATTAACATTGTAAACTTACAATAAGATAGAACTGTTATTGATTTACTAGAAGATTATTAGTTTTATATTGCTTTTTTATTGTCTGTTAATTCATATTTCTAAGCAAAATAACACAGCATATATAATGTTTGCAGCTGATATTTACTGTTTTCTTTATATTACTGATAGCTGCTATATTAAACTGAATTAATGTATACAATCATACCCTTTCAAATCAACAAATACTTATAGGTAGCGGACTCAAACTTATAAAAATATATACCTTTTCAACAGGAATTTCCAGATATGAGGTTGTACGTTCCAGGACGTCAAATATAGTTGATAAATTCACTTTCAAATAATAAAAAAAAACTTTGTTCAAAATAAGTTTATTATATAGAACATAATATACATAAGTATAAGGTATAGATACAAGACTTAAATAAGTCACTATAGATGGACTTTGAAAGCGAAAGAAGATTATTTCAGTTAAAATTTCTTGACAGTTTTAAAAAATTCACAACATGACACTTGGCTTACGTTAAAAGTACACTTCAGTGTAAAGCTGATGATAGTATGAATTCTATCCGTGGATAAATTTACAAAACAAGTGGCATAATAACAATAACTTTAACATAACTGTCATAATCATTAAACGAAACATCTAAATACTCAGAAAAGGTTTAGTGATTTATAATGAACAATCATTATCGTCCGTATTATATTTCTATATAAATTCTTACAACATGAACTCTAGAACAATATGGATGATAACGAAATCACAAACATTCGAAAATTAGGTAACATTTGGGAAAAGGTTGAAATTTGTATAAATGTAACATAGGAAATTATAATTACAAAAACATTTCATTATCTTATGCACGTTCAATTTCATCGTAGATAATAAAAATTACCACAAACTAACCACTTCAAAAATCACTGTACAATACTTTTAAAACGTGGTTGGAAAAACTTCAATTTCACTTTTCAAAATGATGCCAGTAATAATAAACCAACGAATTTAAACATTGACAAAAATGCATCAGAGTGACGCTGCTTTTTGATTATAACCTTTAAATTTTTTTTAAAACTGAGAAAACGGTTTTCACTAAACCTAATTCAAATACTATTTACTATCAGTTACGTTTTTATTTAAACAATTCATGCAGTAAATTCATTATCTAATGGTACAATTGTTTGTTTGTTTTTGTCTGAAGTCTTACAACGCCAGAAACAAGGTTTCGGCAGCCGTGGTGTTCAAAATAGAACACCCTATCTTATCACTTTTTAGATGCCAAACATATATCACTGTAGTAAAATAAAGTTTTTATGTTGCAATAATTTAATCAGAGAACGTTATTTGAGAAGATAAGACACCAATTGACTAAGTTCTTATAACATTCGGGATATTTGAGTGTTATTTGGTTTTATTATTTTTATCTTTAGAAATTAGGGTTGTGTAATGAAAGATTTGTTTGTTTTCGAATTTCGCACAAAGCTACTCAAGGGCTATCTGTGCTAGCCGTCCATAATTTAGCAGTGTAAGACTAGAGGGAAGGCAGCTAGTCATCACCACCCACCGCCAACTCTTGGACTACTCTTTTACCAACGAATAGTGGGATTCACCGTCACTTTATAACGCCCCCACGGCTGAAAGAGCGAGCATGTTTGGCGCGATCAGGATGCGAACCCGCGACCCTCAGATTACGAGTCGCACGCCTTAACACGCTTGGCCATGCCGGGCCATATCTAATGGTACAAACGGTTTAACCGTAGAAAGAAAGCGTGGTAAAACTTAACTACAAACAATCTATAAAATCATTGAGAAAAAGTTTACCTGTGACGGAAATTTACTTTATGATTTAAGATGTTTGGATACAAAATAAGGCATTTAAAAACATCCAGAAAACATTTTACATTTCGGTTCACGCTGATAATTTGATCAATATGTCGGTTTCTACATTAAAAACATATACAGTTGACCCCTGCCCTGTTGTTTATAAGTTACAGTTGATAAATTAATCTTAACTTATATTCATGGTGTTACAGAACATATCTTGATGACATCATATAGTTTAGTTGCTAGTTTTACACGTATTTAAGTTTAAAAATCACACAAGTCAGACATATTGCTTTGGGATTTGAGCTACTGATCACTATTGTCTTTCAATTCACTAATTACCCATCACGTAAATTATTTAGTCCTACCTTTGTGGTTAGACGTTATTGACCACTTATAGTTTAGTCCAAATACTCCTCCTCCCACTGTTTCTGATACGTGTATTTGTAGCATACCAGAGCATACTTTTTCTGGTCCTTCTACATGTAGTATTGGTTTAACCTAAAATCACCCAGAATAATAATAACAAAAACCTCTATGAGCTCACTTACCATTAGTTAATTACTTCATATCTATTCTAACGTCAAAGTTTTAATATTTCACAAATAAAGAAAATATTTGTGTCCTCACCAAGATTTCGATAATACATCAAAACTGAACTGAAGAAGCTCATCGTCGACAATGGATAAGCAGGAAATTATACTGTGGTAATACTACTGTTGTGTACTAACAGTGTTGTCCGTGTTTTCAAAAAGAAACCCTACTCTCTCTGCTTCCTCTTTCCATGTTTCGATATGTGAAATATATTTTGTAAATTTACGAAAAAAACACACCTGTTTTAAATCAGGACTTTCTTATGAACGATGGTTTTAGTTTTTTCTTCAATGGCAAGGATAATAACCCCTTATGGAGAATATTTAGATTATGTTATGCATGTATGAGTACCCGTTCTGTAAAACAGGATAAGCTTAGCTGTATTTCTCCTGTCCTTTATCATCCGTTCTCAAATATTAACATTTCAAACGTTAATATGAATGTGATATCATGTTGGATTTCCTTTAGTGTAAACTTAATATACTCTTAGAAATCTGATACCATATTCACATTATGGCATTGATTTTCTGTGTTAAATATACGAAGAAAATGCAATACTTTATTTCATAACTCATCAAAAGGAAAAAAAAACAAAACTTCCACGTATCGAAACACCCGGAAATATGAAGTAGAGTAAAATGTATTCCCTGACTTTACTTTAATATCATATAACACAGTTAGAATAAAAGGTATTCGCTGACTTTACTTTAATATTATATAACACAGTAAGTACCATAATTTAACCTTATTCTTTTTACATAATCTGTATTATAACATATGACAATTTTATTTTATACGCTAGACCTTCTGTTTACTTTTTTCACAAACAACATTGTTATTCTATATACATTCCTTATCCTCTTGAGATTAAAAATACTATGTATTAGTAGTTATGTAGTTAATGATATATAACTAAACAGGTCTATAATGCTATATTCTAAATGATAACTCAAATCCAAAACAAAATGTCAAAAGTACATAAATTTTATTCGTGTAATGCATGTGTTAACGACAAAATTACCAGTTCTTCTAACAGACGATAGACTCGTATATCAACTAAAAAATTGTCATTTTGCCCACCTTCAGGTGACGGAAGAGTAACCTGTGCGGTGAAATCGATGGACAAACAAGCAAATAATCAGGGAGATGGTGACTTTTATATACAGATTATTCTAAGTCTTCAAAATTCCTAAGGTATTTTTTTTAAACTGTATTTGAGGGATTTTACATGTCCCTTCTAAGCATGATGAATGATGAACTTCGGATTGAAAAAAACGCATCGTTGGAAATGAATTCTTTATTGTATACTCTTATTCCCATTCTGTCAAATTCCAAAAACACAAGATGAAGAATGCAATGTCAAAAATATAATAGGCCTAAAACTAATGTCTAATGAGAAGTAAACTTATTACTACTCAACAAGAATTTTTTAGCATACATTCTTGCATTTGTCAGAAAACTTTTTCTAGTGTATTTTCTTTAAAAAACACCCCTGAAGTAGGTTTATAATTCATTAAGGTTTTGTTTTCACACATCCTCAGTTCAAATTTCTCTACGTACTTCCTGCTACCACGATTAATTCACAAACCTTCTATATCTAACTGAACTTTCATAACTTTCTTTCTTCTGGAGGGATTTTCTTTAAATTTTCAATGATGTTTTGCTGAAACTGATTTCTGCTTATTTATTTTTAAAACTAAAAGTAATGACCTAAATAGAGTTAATAACATAAGCTTAAAAAAACACGAAACAATGAGCTGTGTTACTGAAATAATGTAGCAATTAATCAGTAAGCTTATATAAACATCCTCTTTCTTGAAACAATAATTTCCTTTCCAAAGACATAAATTTTAATGTTGGAAGTTCATGAGCCCCTCATTGGCACAAATTATACCTACGGACTCACACCCGCTAGAAATCGAGTTTCGATACCTGTGTTGGGCAGAGTAGAGTTAGTCCATTGTTTAGCTTTGGGCTTAATTATAAACAAATGAATCTCTTGAAGTATTTAAACATCACTAATCGGCTTATTTTCTCGATTAAATGTGGTGAAAATATCGAAACACAGAGATATTAAATTACTTAAATCAAAATTACAGCATGGTAGGTGTAGTTTTGAGAAAATATCAATACAGAAAGTGTTACTTGTGTACTTAATATTAAATTCCGAAAAACACTACGATGGTATTCTTCAGAATGTAGCTTAAAATAACAAGTATGAATAACTTGAGAAGGAATTAACTCATCTTCACTGTTGAAAATGATTAAGTTTCATTGAACAAACCTCAAAACAATAACTACTTAAATTAGAAAAGTAGCCTATAAACCACTTATTCTCTTATTACAATCGTCATTATAAGTAGAAAAAAGATATTACCCTTAACAGAACTCCATAATGTATTATGATGAAAGAACTTCACTAAGCACATCTTTAAAAGCTAGACTACCATTAATTGAATTGTATTACATATCTGCCTGTAAATCAAACAGAAGGAAGATAACCTCAAATTTTTAATTATTAGAAAAAAGAAAAACTTGGTATATTTTCTCCATATGACGTTTCGTGCTTAAAACTAAAATTGTCCTTTTTTATTTAGATTGATAATTATAAAATGTTTATCACTAAAGATTTAAATTCTCTATATAAAAGCATCAGTAAAAAAGCACATCAGTAAATTTGTATATACGTGTATCAAAAATACTTGAATTACTGAGATAGAGGGAAAACTATTTCTGACATAAAGTGTCCGTTTATGGTTCGACTATAACAATCGATAACAGTTAATGCAAGGATTACTGTATTCGCCTTAGCACAAATATACAAAGAATTATCAAACATTTTAAAATGACGATCAGACATAACGAATTACAATTAAAGTCACTTCATGTATATTATAATATTGAATAAATGAAAATTAGTCTGTATATAATGAAACAAAAAACAGTAGCAGTCAATGCAGATCTAGTATCTAGTTAAACACAACAATTTGGGTGAACATTGCCCAAAATACCTTTCGACTTGAATGACACAACATCATTCTGAAAGAGCAATCATTTACGAAAAATATTTGATAATGGTCGAAACATTATCAATTTAATTTATGCAACCTATAAGCGTAAAAATCCTTACTTGGACATGCAGTGTTAAATAAAAAAAAAATCTCTGTTATAATAGTGAAGCTAAGATTTAATGGATACAGTACCAAAAATATATGTAATACTGAAGACTGGAACAGTTCAGGATCACAATCAAATTCTATTGACAATTAAGTCATGAGGTAGAAAACATTAAACTGCAAAATGTTACACATAACTATAAGATTGTTCAGTTGAAAATAATCTAGTACAATGGCGAATTTAATATTATATATTTATTTTAATATCTACGTTTTACTTTAATATATATTTAGAAACATATGTAACTTATATTATAAAATGTGCATTCCGAAAGTTCCGCCTGTCTTTTGAATTTTTAGAAGATTATCGGATGTAAGTATCATCAACACGTTTCACATCTTTGCCAACTGAACTTACGAGAACCTCTCCTAATAAGTATAAAAAGTAGCCGTCACAACACATGGAGAGACAGTGCAATATTCTTGGTTTGTTACAGTTAGTATATTATAAACCTCAGAAGCTATAATTGTGATAAACGCTTATTAATCTGAAAACTACAGATATTGAACCAGGAACGTTATAGATTTAAAATATTACAAATTGTTCAACTTTAAAGAAGTAACTTCGGAAGATAATATTTCTACAAGAGCATCAAATATATTCCGCGGTGAAAATGAGTTTGTAAATCGCGTGAGGGCAGTCAAGAAAGAGACAGATAGTTTTCCTGCTAAAAAAGTGCACCTGTGTGTCGACATAGAATTAATTCGCTGTCCGTGAACCGTCGATAAGAGATTCAGTTTCAAATCAGATAGAAGACTCAGTATTGTTTGTAAGTTTGTAAAACACTTGTATACAAATCATTATTTGTAATAACCTTTATTACAAATTGTATTGTTGTTTGTATATTAAAATATGATTGTGATAAGAAACAAAATTGCGTGTATGAATATCATCGATAAATACAAAAATGACATAAATATCAGCATTCAATTAACATTAAAGTAAAATTAATATTTCTGGCTATTGGAAATCATAATATGTTGCATAATAAATCGAAATTCGTCCGAGATAAATTATAATACGTAACAGTAGACATTTTAAAATATAGTTAAATTATGTTGTGATACTAAAAGAAAAATTAAATGTTAAGAACAAACAAAGTTAATATATTTGCAAAATAACGACTAGGGTTTCTACCTGTAGGTGACAAACTACATACAATTTGAAAGAATCTACTACAATAGCTAATTTTAATGACCGTTTTATGAGGTAGCGTCACATGAACGACTCCCCTAGGGTTATATTGGAAATTGGTTTCAGCAAACTCTACTGTCACATTTGATGTGTACTTGAAAGCAGATGGGAGAGATATAAAGATAAAGTTTCCAAACATCCTGCAAGATGGCACTGCAAAAAAAAAAATTACGTACAAAATGATAAAATGCTTAATGTGGTGCCACAGTTTTTCTACGTATCCTACTAGTATGTACAAACACAGTTATACTTATATTTTGAAATAATATTTTCTATATCTAATGAAATATGTGAATATAATTAATTTTAAAGATATAAAAATAACATTTCACAAAGTATTACTTTGAGACAAAGTAATATAGTGATAAAATATGTTCATGTATTCACTAATACTTAATTAAAATTAATACAGGACAAAAAAAGTAACCAGTTAAATAGCTATAATAATATATGTTTTTAACTTGGAGATGGTTATTCTCAACCACGTTGTGATTGAGTCTGCAATATTTATCATTGTTTTAAAAGACTTGGTGATAGTTGTTGCAATAAAGTTGGTGAGAAATATACTCACAATTGTAATGATAGTGTTGAAGATAACTAAGTATAGTTTTACCTCAGAATTGGTATCATAACTTTAACTGCAGATATACCTCGCCACTGGTGTGACGTAACTAAAATATTAATACTTGCCATTTATGCAACAATTAATGATAGCAATACTTCCCATTGTTGTGAAATTGTTATCAACACCAATACTTATGATATTCTGATAAAGTTGGTGATAAAAATGCCTACCAGTGCTGTACTAGTGTAAATACAGCTTGTAATACAAATACTTAGTTCTGGTTTGGGATAGCATGGTAGATTGGGGATCGACTCGTAATCTGAGGGTCACGAGTTTAAAACCCGTTAGCAAACATTATGGTCCATTCAATCGTGGGGGTGTTATAATGCGAGATCAATCCAATTTTTATTTGATAAAATGTAACCGAAGAGCTAGCAGTAAGTGGAGTTCACTAGCTGGATTTCCTATAGGCTATCACTTTTAAAATAGGGAGACCAGCTCATATAGTCGTCGACTAGATCTGAAACAAGAAATACTCACTGCTGGTAATTTTTGTCCTTATCGCTGTTGCATTAATTTTAAATGTTTTAAATAAACATTCTTAGATTCTCAGGCATTTTCATAATAATTAGAACAATTTAGAACCATTGTAAGAATAAAATAGTTTCTAGGTAAAAGCCTCAAGAACCAATCTTTAAATAAAAATTTATTCAACTTCACTTTGTATATACACTAGTTCTACTTAAATCTAATATAAATAAGTTTATTCGCTTTATCTGCCCTTTACGGCAAAACTACTAACTTTAACATTATTTGCCACTGTCCCTAATTTATAACTGTTGATCAGAGAAAAGGCAACCGACAAGCAGCACCTACCGCCAACTCTTGGGTTGCATTTACACCAACAAACAGTAACCCTAAAGTTTACATTAAAGTATCTCGACTGATAACAGAGCAAACATTTTCCTGACCGAGTTTCGACATCCTGACTTGCAGATTGTTGGTCAAAGACCCTAACAAACAGGTTATAACAAGCGCACTTACTCTTATCAGGAGCGTTAAACACCGTAACAAAATTAGTAAGTAGAAAATTAATTAATTATTCTGAGTTGCTTAAAAAAAAGAATAGCTGAGTATATAGAAAATAACAAAATTAATGAGACCAACTATATATATAAAGTTACCAGAAGTATATAATGTCAATAAACTAAAAACACGAAAATACAGTATAAATTAAATCATTATTTAGTGACAAACCCAACAAAATCACATGTTGTTCAGTCATCTCAGGAAATTTGGGCCAGCGTTAAATGTATATAATAAATTTAAATACAAAAAAGAAAGTATCTCTAAATTTAAAAATTAAAATAACGATGAAACTAATATCAGCTTCTATAACCAATATTGTTTATGCTACTAGCTTTAATAAGAAATTAAATTTAACATTATTTATAAAGCATACAAAAACATATATTTGCTGCTACGTTCTACCATCAACATTGAGCCTAAGTATCTGTTTTACACTGTCACATACCGATAAAACCAAATATAAGAGTAAAACCAATTTACAACTTTACCAGAATTTCACAGAAAATTTAAATAATCCTAAAAGTGCAAGCTTTTTGATGTAAAATATTTATCGTGTTTCAGTCTTGCTTCCTTCAAAAATAACAAAGATATTAATCTGTAAGAATAATTAATATTTCATTTTCACACTTACCATTAACACCTAACTGTTGCAAAGTCGCTGAAGTGAAACTGTCTCTACATGTCGTATAACGCTTGTAGAGATTAATATTAAACGTTATCCTGATTTCAGTCAGTTCTTCTGTAATTACAGCTTCAATCACCAGTGGGGCTGGAGCCTTGGGTCTAATATATGCTTTACTATTACTTAGATATCTGTTAAAAACAAAGATCATAACACACAATAATTATATGATACATTAAATAAAATCTACAAAAATGAATTTAATTTATTTATCTAAGAATCATGAAGATAACATTGTTTCTAAATTCTATGGAAAATATAAACATCCATTTTCCATAAACAAGCGCGAAAAACAGTTTTACAGTATTCGAAAAAAATTATTAAAATATCTAAAATCAAATTTCTATATGGTGGAATAATCAGTATATTCTGATAATAAATTAAAACTTTACGTCTTTAGCAACCACTTGCCTGTAATTATTACGTAAGATCGTACGAAATATTCCACAAAGTCGAAGCATTTCATAATTTATATACGTTATCAGATAAACTACAATAAGCATTTGATGTTAATCTAAACTTGCCTTTTCTACAATTAATAATTTCTGATTGTAAAGAATGGTAAAACATTATTAGTACACTGAAAATGAGCTTATTACCTGGGTTAGATTTGTCTAAAAACAATGTATCTTGGTAATTGGTAACAGAATAAAGAACTTTAGTTCAATAAATGCTTCCAGTAAATCTTATCATCTGATAATTTTTAAAGCCACTGGCTTGAACGAAAGATAGAAAATATAGAGAAGGAAGGCAGCAAAGATATAGCTTTTTAAGAAAGAATACTCACTATTAATTTAAAGATACTGTTAGGTCAGTCGTGATTTCAGCATCATATAAATATTAGACTGTAATTTGTGTTAGTCAGTCAGAAACCACCTTATTTTTTGTAGTGCATTTTGTTACATACAACGAAATTCACCATTGACTTCTGATACAGGAAACACACGTTTGCGTGTTGTACTACTTACAAAAACACGTGGTGTGGATATTAACGAAATAACCATATATAAAGTGTAGCAAACCGTTGAATAAACAATTTCTCGCTTAAAATATATACTCTTTTAGAGTTTTATTTTATCAATTTTAAAATAATTGCAAAGTTTGAAATATTTTATAGCTGGTATAAATCAGTAAAACCCTAATAAATAATATTTTGTTCTATTTTCACCTTAAAGATTCTATATGAGTTAATTGCTACTATTTTTGTAAGTCCCTGATCAAAAAAGAGGATCCAAAGGATTAGAAGTTAACTAATTCACTCCTCTTTTCAAGAAAAGTAATAAAAACTGTCTCAGTAATTACAGACCTGCTAGTTTTATATTAGTTGTGGCAAAAGTTTTGTCAATATTTTCAAAGGTTATTGTCATTATGTCATCTTCCAATGGACATTTCAAACGATGAAGTCAATAAAGAAACGACCGACTTACCGAGAATAACTTCACGATGATTTTTAAATTAATATATTATTAGAAACTGTTGATCAGGTAAATGTAATACCAGTGTTTATGTTTTGGAATCTCTTTTGCTATAGCTGAAAACACCCTAGAACATTACTATATTCAAGTAAAATTACCAACTGTTTTTTAAAACACTTTCACAATAATTCTTAGTGAAGTCCGTAATTTCAAGCAACTCAAGCATACTCCTTATTAATGTAATGTCTCCGGTAGAGCTTCTACAAAGTATTTTGCTGCACGTTATTTTTAAGACTTTGATAACCTGAAGACCAACAGTTTTTGTATTTTATTTTACATTATAGTTTTTCCAAACATTTATTATTAACGTGGTAATATTGCTTTATAAAGTTTTTTTGTTTTTTTTTTACATTATGGTACACATTTGAAGTGTACTATTTAATTTACTTGAGTCAGACACTATTCATTACGTATGTAGTGTAAATTCATGAATACAATTTACATTTGTGTTGGAATGAGTTATAAAAATGTCTTCAGTTTTTGTTATGTAACTGATAACGTAGTGATAACACCATTATGTATAGGATTAGTTTATAAGAATATTTTCACGAATTACATCGTAGAGAATTGAAAACAATTTCTGTACGATTTTAAGATACACTTGCCACATGGTTTTTCTATGTGATAACAACGTTCAACTGCTGTGTAAAATATAAAAGATTAGAACAAATGTAATCCAAGCATATACAAAATAAGCAATTAAAATACATTCAAGCTGAGCGTGTATAAAATAAGATGTTAGAACAAATATAATGTGACAATATATAATGGGCTAAATTGGACTAATCTAAAAAGGAAAGTACATTTCTAACGCGTTGATCACAGACTCACGATTACTAAACTAATTTCCGCTGTTATCAGCTGAATATTTATCACACAAACTAAGATTTGGGACCTTAACTATCCTCGATATACAATGACTGTTACGTTTATTCCAACGAGAAAAGATGTATCTCTTAAACTGCTCATCAATAGCAAATACAAGATGTTTAAAAAAAAAACTAATCATGCAACAACAGGGTTTAAATTGGTAAAATGTTTCTATGTTTCAGTAGATTAAACAAGACCCATTTCTGCACTAAATTTGCAACACATTATCTTTTGAATCTAACCATAACTGCTACAACTGACAAATAAAAAGTAAAACTTTTTAAGATTATTATATAAACACATCAAATAATTCCAGTCTCACTCCCTCTGATGAACAGCATTTTACCAAAGTAGACACTCGGACTCCAGTTAATAGTAATTAATTTCTTCCTCTATTTTCGGAAATACTTTAAGAAACTAAATCTCATGCACCCCTGTCCAAGAACGTTATCAAAAGGTACTTTACTGCAACAAAACCCAAAGTGAGCGCCAAATATTTTAAAACTGCAACATCGAGGGAGGATAATGTCGGCAATCTCGTGTGCAGAAACCATTCTAAACATTCTATTATGCTTCTCTGGGCGCTGTTTGATATTCTATTTCAACAAGGCTACTATCCTTCACTAACAAAAACAGCAATAATTAAAGTCCTTCTTAAGACAACCTTAAGAATTATGGTCTGCTAAACAAAATACAGTAGACTCCATGAAAAAAAATTACAGCTAATCGAATTTTATTCTGTTTTGAACTTAACAACTTGTTACGTCATATGCAAACGCTTCTCGCAAGAAAAGACAAACAGCTAATCACTCAGTAAGGTTAACGTGATCGGGTTAGATATTTCATAGAGAATACACGACACTTGCAACCTCAGTGAAGCCAAATAATGACTTTTGACTGTTTATGGCACAATGATTTGAAACTGATTATTCAATTACAACATTCTAACTCTCTTCACTCACACAGTCTCAAGTTTTATCTACAACAGCTCTACAAAAGTAGGAGTTAATAATACAACCTGTATATCCTTTCCTTCAAGCCAGAGTTAATAATACAGTACCTTATTCCTTTCCTTCAAGCAGGTGCTACTCAAGGACCAGTTCTCACCTTACTACTTTATATTATTTCTGTAATGATAATTCTTTCCTGATTCTTATTTTAGCTAATGAATCTCAATATGCTCATGATGCAAACACACGGAGCACATGATCCTATGGTTGTCAATTATTGCGACAAATAGTGAGTGGCTCTTAATTATGTTACAATCGATTACTATCTATTAATAAGCAAAGAAAGAAATTATCTGAAACAGGGTTAAAGCTGTAGAACATGATAATTAAATTCATTAACACAGTTAAATTTCGAGGAACCGCCTCTAAAGTGTATCACTTGAATTCACTCTCTCAAAGAGTTACCCGAGGTAGAATCGGAGAGGGGTGATATCAAAAATCAGTATATCGTCCTAATTGATGAAGCTTATATCAGGCTACATCTAGAATATGACTGTATGATATCTTGCAATATGACATAACATATATAGAAAGTTACAAAGTCAGCAAAACAGAATTGCTTATCGAATACCAGTCTCCAAACCAATATTTCAACCCGATCAACAAAAACCTACACTTACCGGACAAGTTCTAAAGTTAACATACTCATTTTATTTTTTTTTTTTAAACTGTTTTTTTACAAAACAAGTTGTCAAAACAATTCCTGTCTGTTGCCGCCACCCCCGCACCATGACAGAAATAAATGTCCCATACCATTCTTCTTTTGACTGAGCCCACCGTAAGAGAAACATCTAACTGTTTATTGGGCAATCCATGCCTTTAAATAATGTTTCTAATAGTAACATCAACTTTTATCTTTCCCAAATGATATTCAACTACGAGCACTTTTTTTCGGGGTACTCTCCCAGTCGATATTTAACACATAGATCAGATTTTCGGGAATTTCAATATCTTCGATTATATGTCATTTTCTTAAATCCTATAATTCTGAAGGTTAGAGTCTGCTTGAAGCTTACATAGTATAATCAAAAGGAAGAACAAGAAAAAAGACCCTTAAGTTGGAAAAAGAAGAGTTATTGACGACCTTTGGTGCCTTTTTCTGGTTTCCTTGCTTGGTTTGTTTTGTTTGTTTGTGTTTTTAATTTCGCACAAAGCTACTCAAGGATTTTCTATGCTAGCCGTCTCTAATTTAGCAGTGTAAGACTAGAGGGAAGGCAGCTAGTCATCACCACCCAACGTCAACTCTTGAGCTACTCATTTACCAACGAATAGTGGGATTGACAGTCACATTATAATGCCCCCACGGCTGAAATGGTGAGCATGTTTAGGCGTGACGGGGATGCGAACCCCAGACTCTCAGATTACGAGTCGCACGCCTTAACACGCTTGGCCATGCCGGGCCTACCTTGCTTGGTGGATGCGTCCTCCGTGGGACGGAAATCAACGTATTAGGCGCTTCCTTTCTTCACAAAGTATTATGCCCACAACTCTAAAGCCAAAGTTGAGGTGAAGTAATTTTATATTTTTATGCACTGCTGGTTCCTTCAACCCAATTTCCTGACAAGGAAAGAAAGAAAGGACAAAGATGACAAACAAAAAATAATGAGAAAAAGTGAGGCCTTCCTTCGTTCAGAATTCATTTATGATGAATTAGTTCACGCAACGTTTTGCTCAGTATCATATTACAGTAATTGTTATTTCTACAATACATATCCGGTTTGTCTACGCGATAGTTGTATGTAACGTGAAACCTAAAGTAATAATGAAACGCAAACTGAAAGAAAGTTTGAAGTACAACTGAAGGCATAACGTCTTCCACGATTCCATTATATGTACTTTTCATCATTCGCACTGTTCAGTTTGTACAAACGAAGAAGAAAACGTTGAAATTATATTTACCCAGGAATTCAGAACAATTTGGTCAACCTAGTGTAAATATATTATTCAGAATATGAAATAGTACGATATTTTTGTCCAACGATATTTCACATTGTTCACTGCTTTCAATCACGTATTTTTGAAGTATTTAGTAATATGGGTATTCAATTCTGTTGCATCATGACACTCTGTGTGATAATATATGAACTAAACACAGTGGGACTTACTATAACAGAACTACAAATACAACACAATCCTTGTTCCATCTATTGAATCTAAAGATTACTACAATTTCTAATTATCTTCCTAAGATGTATTACTCCAAGCGCCATATATGAGCAATTTATGAACTTAATATTCATCAATGATATCTGGTTTATGAAGTAATTATAAAAATTACAAAAAAACACATTTGAAGCTAGTATTTGGTATTAATTTCATGAGACAAAATGTAAAGATAATGAAACAAAAAACAATTTATCATTCATTATCAGCAGTAAACGTTAATAAAAAAGTATTTTAGTTTGTAAGTTAGTGGATAATCACTTTAGAGAGTCTGATACCAATTTTGGGCGATATCAAACAAATAGTTTCACGTTTGAAACGCATTTATTGAAATACTTTAAAAGCTAACATTACATATTTATTAAATCAGTAAATATCAGATGATTGGAAGGCTATGAAACAATCGTCTATAAATTTATTTTAACGAAATAATTAAATGCAATCTTGGAAAGGTGACTAATAAATTTTGTCACTTAGGACGCAATGATAGTGGAATCTTATGAAGTTTTCAGTTACCTTTGTTTAGAGTGTCGAAGTATATATTATTGTATATTAATTATTGTAATTATTGTACCATTAACTAAAGTCTACCAACTGTTTCCTTTTTTGTGGTATTGATCTACTCACAGTGATAACCTTGATAAGGCTCTCGTTCACAATACAACACTTTTCATTGTAACAATACTCTTCTGAAGATGGTAAGACGAACAGCATGTTACAATTCTTAAGGAGCGTACCACAGATCCTCTCCACCATTTGTGAACATTAACTTAGAAACAATATTTGGGCAAATTAAAGCATTTAAACCCAGTGCAGGTTCATTGGATCGTTTAATAATGAAGTGTAAGAACTAGATTGTTTCTTATTCTTTGTAAAAACAGCGGCTAACTTCGATATATAACAGAAAGCTTAAACTAACCACTAGTGGTTAGTGTTCCTAGTTCATTAATCTGATAATTCATGGTTTGTGATCCATTACAAAAAAACAAAGTGAAAGTGATATTACAGGTTTCCTTTTTATACATAAACACATTTCGCTGAAAAATATTCTTCATCGAATAACTATTTACACAAACTATTTTTATTCTGAAAATAAAGTATAGAATTAACAAGAAATTGAAACAAATTGTCTTACGCTGATATACGTGTTGAATTATTTACAATCTTCGATTCTGGAATTATCACTAATTGATACGAATTACGTGTTGAGGTGGCAGAAATGTCACACTGAACTGAATATGGCCCCAAAATAATCGCCTTGGAAACTGTCCTCATCTCCTTAGAAGTGCCATAAAAACACCATAATCCTGACGTTGTCTTATTCTCCACTTCCACTGTCACCTAGAACAGTAGAAAATCATAAATAACGATACTTCTTATATAGGATTTTTATTTCGTATTTAATAAATAAGAAACAAGTAACATAAAAATAATAATAAAACAGACATGACATACAGATTCTTCTGTGAGACCAATAATTGACAATTAAAGAAATTCCCCACTAAGTTACTTTGTTACATACTACACGATGACCTATTACTTTCTCTTATAACCTATTATTTTATTGTTAAAATATAATGTGCTAATTTGTTGCATAATAATTTATAATATAAGCGTTCATACTCTGTTTTTATTCAAATGTTCTATATATCACTAAATGAAATAAATTGTATATATATATTTGTTGGTTTATTTATTGTGAAGCATAAAGCTACGTAATGGAATATCTGTGGGGTGCTTATCACGAGTATTGAAACCCGGTTTTACATGTTAAAAACCTTTATATTTACCGTTGAACCTTTTGGTTGAACCTTTTAAAGTGAATTTAAACTAATTTTGGATTGTTTAATATTTTAATATCGAAATCCGATATTATAAGTTTTTGGATTTACCTTTAAACCATCGGGGCTATTAAGTATCTATAAAGTCAGATTAAACCAACTGTGGAAAGTTTAATATGTGACGGAGATGAAACGAGTCTGACAATTAAACATTTCAATCAACAATGCATTATTTCTACTTTTGTTCCAATACAATAGCCTCACATACTTGTCGATACATGTGACGTGCTTAAAACTTTTGTAATTCGTGAACATTTTCTGCAAACAATTAAACACATTTCGTTCTTTCTATAGTTTTCTATATCAATTTATTGATAAAAAACTGAATAAACCACATAAACCCAAACCATCAAATAATTAAGTGCTTCTCTTAAAAATCCAATTATTAGCTACACGGACTTCTGTCCAAATATTTTATATAATATACTGTGTAACATAGAAGGAATTATTTGTAATGATAACATTTACTAGCTTGTGTTAATATATGAAAATATTCAGTTTCAGCTATACTATATTTTATACATTATGTACTTATATTCTATTGTTTATGTGATAACGATTGTATGTATTTTTTACTAACGTGAAAACCATCTCCTTCTTCACTACTATTATCATTACATATCGGAGAAGCAGATTGCAACTTTTAAATACACCAAGCGGTTAACACTCCATATAATATAATGGCCATTTTTTCCTATCCTACTGATTAGTTTGCCTGTTTTATACCAGATTATTCTGGAAGTTAAACATCTGGTTACATTAAAACATTCTTAGTTAATATACTTTATTTTTTAAGTTACAGTTTACAAGTTAATTATAATTACCTTCACATTTTCTTCGATGCCTATTGTAGATGGTGTGATTTTTTTAATCACAAACATTTCCAAATCCCACATGAAAAGCTTCTGAGCAGTGAGCCGATGAATTCCTGTTGTTAAATTTATGGACACTTCGCAGGAAACCAAAAATAATATATAATTCATCAAGTGGTCTTTCACTGTAAACAATTCTCTATACTTGAACATCCAGGCACCGGAATCATGTTGATAAGAAGAATGCATCTTCATAGAAATATATTCAGTCTGGAAATAAATATATTAATTAATTGATTTAATATATATAAATATACAATAAAACAATCAAAAAAAGAAAAAACTATCTTTTTAAGAGCTCAATACACATTATATTATCATTGATATAATACAATATTTTCTTTGTGAACAAAACAGAATCTCATTTTAAAAGTTATAGTAATATATTTCTCCTCTGAAGATACCTTCTTCTTTGGTCCTGGACCGCTGTGGACAACTGGAAGTGCAAATTGACATCTTTTCAATGTTTAACCCAGTGGAAGACCTCAGTAAATTAATAAACTATTTTTTCCCCTTTCTGTTGGGGATGCGTCTTTCTGACTCACTGAGAACAGTTGGGTTGTCTGACCTAGTCCAAAGGCATCCGTGGGTTAGGTAGAGAGAAAGTTGAAAATTAGAGATCGTTGGTTAGATACTGGAATGTTATGGTCTTTAATAATAGTAAAATATCATTGGTTGGTTAAAAAAGTTAGGTAAAGAGAGCATGAACTTGGTGTTTTGCAACAAAAGTCACGATTGAAAATGGCTGGACAGCTTGACCTCTCACGTATGATTGTGAATTTCAATCTGGACAATTACAGTTCAATCTTCCCAAGGAAAAAAAGTTTAGTTCATAAGATGTGGAAACATCATAAGGTATCAAATGGTGTTTCTATAAGTGAGAATATTTAAATATCACGTACATATACTATTAATCAAGAAAATTATTCTGAACCAAGAGCCTATTTATAGAACTTACATAGAACTTGCTAAGTTCCCCCTTAATTAGTTTCGCAGCTACGACAATTTCTAGAAACTAGCATAGTTACCATGACTGCGAGTTCTCTCACCACTGTCTGATTGTTAACAGTAGAATTCGGATTCGTTCCACCATTATTTGGTTGTTAAGAATAGAAATCATGAATACTAGGGAATAAGGTGAGAGCTGCTACAGTTCTGTTTCTCTTTTATGAAATGAAAACTCAGTTCCTTTTACAATCGCTGACCCTCGCAGCTTAATACTAGTATGCAATGGTGAAAGAAACAGGTTGCGGAAGTTTCACACATCCGACACCTTTCACTTTGATTAGAATAACAATAAAAAAATGTAAGAGTTAATGTCGCTTACAGTCGTCATATAGTAATAACATTACATGACGTCTATTGGGAAACATAACATATGGTCGTATGGTAAAAGCATTACATAATATCTGTTTCGGAAACATAATATATGGTGCTGTTAATACATTACGATCATATTCGGTCTCAATTTACTCATTTCAGCGAATGATAAAGAAAAATCCTATTTCTTTCTGAACATTTCTCAACACTGTTAATATATATTGCTCTGAATTATTTTCTGCTCACGCCTATTACTAACTGACAGCTTGTAGTTTAGTGAGTATGCTTTGACCAAAATCACACGACTTGGTGTTTCAATAATCATATGTAGCACGAGCAAACTAGTCTTGATAGCAAATTTTGAGCTTATGTCAATATGAATCTCAGAAAATTGAATTTTATTAAACCCTTTACACTAATGTTTTTAAGATATTAGAAACTTAATGAAATATACCTAGCTTTCACGCAAAATGTGAATACCTAGACAGACAAGAAAATAGTAAGTTAAAACTATTTACGTATGTTTAGGTTTCAAGATCCTACATTCAAAAGAAATCTTTTAGTCGCATGTGATTCCATTTACTTTTACTATATATATTATTGTCTCTACTCAGAGTAGCTCGTAAACCTGAATAATATTAGCCCAAGTAGATTGGATTTGACCTAAAAACTCCAAACAACTTATGTAATCATCAATAAGCTAATTATATAACTAGATTTTTTTTTTCAGTGAACATTGCCTCTGATACTCTGATACTATAATCTGCACGTGATTTTTAAATTAAGCAAATCGAAAGCTACTGAGTAAGACATTGTGTAATAATGGTTTTAATAATAATTAGGAAATAGAAATAGTACAATATTAAAACATCGCTTTAAGCTTCAAATATCCACATCATCTAATGTACAATATCGAAATATGCACTTATATTTTTACCTCGCTCACTTGTCACAATATATCTTATGACTAAAAACGATGAACAACTTTGCAGCATGAAGTGGAAATCCAGCAACAGAAAACACTGCACTACACCAATTGAACAAACTCATTGCTGTTAAAGAATTTTACTCACGTAAGAATTATTTTCCTTGTCAAATAGTTCACACTTCAATGTCATGTTGTATACATCTTCTGGAGATTTAATAATAATGATAATCTTTCTTGAAGAGGTTGAGATCATTGAATATGTTAGAAATTCCATAGTGGTACAATCTGGTAAAATACCGTATTATACAACATTAGGTTATGTATATGCGATTAAACATAAACAAACATTATTTAAAAAAAAACAAATTTCAGTTATAAAATATAACACTAGAGTGCTAATATTTCTTTTTTTTTTGCATTCCTCTCAATTAGTCGTTGCAAACTTGAAATTATAGGCGAATATGAATAGCACTTTACTTTCTTACGCACGCCACATGTCTTTACCAAGTAGCTTTGTTTCTTTGGAATTAATCACAAAGCTACAGAAACGTCCATTTTTGCTCTGCCCACCACGAGAATCAAACCCGGTTTCTAGCGGTGTAACTACGGAGAAATGCCGCTGTGAAAATGGAGTTGGGCCTACCAAGAAAGCTTATAGTAACATTAACTTATGTGAAAAGCATTGCTCACATAACACACAGGGTCTATTTGAAAAGATAGGAAAGTAGGAAAGCAGACACGTTTTAGCAGTCATACGGAGAGAAAGAAGATATATCTAGTTATCGAACAGAAGAGGTTGAAAAGATAAACTTCAATAATAACAGGCAATCGATAAAATCAAATACATTTTTGAACATTTAAAGACCACAAAAAGTCTCGTAATTATTACAGTTTTATGACAAATCTTAAAAGTTTTAAAGATGCAGTGGTGTTTTTCATCAAACACGAGCTATCATATGCACGTCATACATTTCAAGCATTGAAAATAAATACGCCCCATAAACCATTACAACATACGTATCGTTAATCGTAAAAAAGACGGAGGAAATAATCTGAATTATAAGAAGTCAGAGTAACTACAAGGATCTCAAGAAGTTACTTTATCGTTTCCAAAAGCATTTATTTAAAAGATATTCCTCCGGTGATCTTTCTTTAGATTGCGATTTCGAAGCCATTGATGTGTTATAATGTGACGATGAATTCAACTCTTTGTTGTCAAAGAGTAGCCCAAAAGTTAGCGAGCGGTAACTAATGTTAATTTACTGTCTTTCTTTCTTCCATTTTATCACTTATCAGCTTGGGACAGCTAGACCAGATTAATTTCATGTAGCTTTCAGGGAAATTAAAGAACAAACAACATATCTTCTCGTATGTGATAAAAGGTATTCCAGTCAACCAAGCTTCTAATATCAATTTTTTTTCATTCCTCTACCACATCTATTTAATCTAGTTTCACAAAAGCATTTGGTCTGTTTCACATTTCGAGCATAGATACAGAACATATTATGGGCCACCTCTGCATAGCCATTCTTAATTTTGAACTGACTGTCTTTATAAAGGCGCTTAATCAAAAGCACTCACAGCTACTTCTTGAGCTACTTGTGTTTGATCGAATATTGAGAGTTGACAGTCGCTCTTTTAGTGTAACGACAAATGAAAAGTAGGGATTACGTTCAGCGACTTTGTATCGTGAACTAAGAATCCTCACGTTCACAGTTCGAGCAAGCTAATCACTTCTTTACCCTGGTGGCTCATCCTTAAATGTGAGGGGTTATGACGCTAAACTCTGGGTTTCGATGCCCGTAGTAGGCATAATACAAACGTCCGTTGTGAAGCTTTGCGCTCAATAATAAACAAACCAGATAACTGTCCAGTAAGCTATATTTTTATCTGTAAAACCGTGTCATTTTCAATAAGAACTTTTACCTTTATTCATTAATTTCCCTTTGGACGCTATCTTACATAGATTTTCTAGCATTTATCCTTAACTTATCTTACAAAATATTTCTCTTTACATTGTATTTACCATAGTTGTTTTCTACACATTAATTACAGTTACCAATACTATTAACTCTTTTATCGTCACATTGTTGCTCTTTAAAATGTTCATATTGCAGTATCCGTATTCTACAAGTTACCTAAAGATTGCAACACTTCAAGCTCTTTGATTGTCACACTGGCCAATATTTTTATTATACTTCGTGTTTTCTCAGTCTTAAAATTCTGTATACCTTTTCTCGAGTTGTTTTATATGCAATTATTTTCCAATTACATAACATTGATATAAATATGAATATGATTTCAGCTCGCTTGAAAATAGTTTTAAATATCCTGAGCTGTTTTCGTTAAATCAATTACATTAATCAACAATTTTTACCATAACATAAAAATGATTGAGTGTATTGATTTAAATTAATAAAAATAGCAATTTAGAAGGAAAACAAAAATATTCTAAAGTTCTTTTAATTAAATCAAAATCGTGTACATTGCTCCTGCTTCTTGCATGCACTTTGCATGACATTTCAAGTTTCCAAAATAAAATTTTCAACTTTTCGGTGCCCTCATTTCTGCTGTGTGGTCCAATGTCGTTTGCAACGTATTCTGACTTTATTATCGTTCCATTTAATGAAGAACTGATCTATCCTATACTCATTGCAAACATAACGTAAGTGAAAATATACCGATACCAAACGTTTCTGTAAAGTCATCATATGGCTGATTCTTGCATGTACGTGCTAGCAAACCTAGTGCTATGGCTTAGGCAAGACTACTTTGTCTGTAACAACACAAACGTTTGTGCGCGTATTAATAAATACTTACAGTTTCGCTGTGGGTCTCCATTCTTCAAGCACTTTCCACATTCGTCTATACTAAACTCACTAAAGGGGATTCCATCACAACTAACACATTCGTTCCTCCCACCACAGATCCCACATAAGTCTATATCATCACCTGTAACTTTACCGACACATTGCTCGCACCTATTATAAAAATATACAACACGAAAAAGAACTATTTCGTTATCTCTTCTCAAATCCACAAATGTCATTCTATCGTTTATTTTCATTTTTGCAACAAGTGTAAACTTCTGAACTCATACCCACATCTAATCACACGAGTTTGTAGTTGAAGCCAATTTATTTTATATATATATTAGTACCAGATTATTTTTATTCACGCGTGTAGCTTATTGAAGTTAAACTTAATTTAGAAGTGCTTCTTAAGGCACAATACTAAATTTATAATTCAGATATTCACACACTTATTGTAGTTAAACAACAGCTACTTTCTACATTATAATTTTGTCTTAGACTTGTGTTATTCTGTTATCGAGTATAGATTTAACCGTTTCCAATATTTTCTTCAATTACTGTATGCTAAATCTCTGCCCTAAAATTACATAATCGTATTTCAAATTTCAGTCACATATAGTTGTATGTATGCGTTCTAAAACTTTCTTTCGACTTCTCTGTCAGATATTATATCTATCTTATGTATGAAATCAATGTATTGTTAATATTTGTGAATATCAGATTCTCTTTTATCCCACCTTGTTGTAGGTAAACTTAACTTAAGTACTTTTTTACAGTATGACCCTAAACTTGTAGTTAAAAATTTATACACTTGATAAAATGTAAGCGGAGCTACAATAATCTACTCTATACAAATATAACTAATAGATCTGTTTATTGAACTATTCGTACAATAATCAAACTTGAATGGAACTATCTCCATCTAAACACAAGATAAGTGTAATAACAAAACACATCTACAAACACAAAAGAAACAATAAGTGATTAACACCTGCTTAAAAGTAAGTAGAGCGAAAGTTCTGATGTGGTTGTCAGTGTAACGTAGGGCAATAAATGATTAACATTTACACCATATGTGCATGTTCTACTAATAACGTTTTATATTTTTTATGAGCAATACTTGCATGTACCGGGAGAAGTTTAATTAAACTATAACTATTGACACTTGAGGAGTGTACATATTTTAGTTAAAAGGTAAATTGATTTATCAACGGTAAATTCAAATTACAGTTAATTCTTTATGTTTAGATAAGTTAAAGACAGTCATTAACAAGAAGGTTGTCCGTAATTTATCTAGTTTTGTACAGTCACACATTAAAGTAAACTATTAAAGATAAACTTAGAAACCTATACATATATACGTGCATATAATTTGTGCAAATAAAATGTATTTACTTATATACTAAGAGATACTAAAATTGTATTACAGTTACATTTACTGAAAGTTATCAAGGTCCTCTAACGTTTAAGTCCCTAAAAAAAAAAGAACGAAATCCATTATAAACTGCATGTAAAGCATACTTGAGGGAAACTAAGGCTTAACTACAGATACGTATTGTTTGTGTTGAGGATATTAGAGCTGTTGAGATGTTGCCACCGATAATTACGATTGAAATACTTATACACAATGGGGTAACTAAAATATTGGCTCTCCAGTCTGAAGAATTAACTCGGCCCCTACATTATTTCCTCTTGCTGGCAATTCTTAAAATAAACATAGAAAGTAAATGTGAAATGTTAAGTAGTTAAATCTCTGAAACAAGGTACTTTGAAACCTTCCTACCAATAATGAAGGCGAAAAGGACACAAGTAATGAACCACCTTGTATCTCCTGTTGACAGCGTTTCATGTCATGGCTACGTGTACAAACACCAATGTACTATGAACACCAAACAAATTTGGAGAGGAGGAGGGCAAAACTTCAACAATTATTATGGTCAGTATTATTTAATCCATATTTGTTTGGATCATTTTTGATATTGTGAGCCTCTCACTATAAAGAATATAGGGTCTTAATGGAAAGGGTACACATCATGTTGAGGTTCTACTGAATATCAATTTGTTTAATGAAATTTAGTTGTAATAATTATTACGACAGACATGTTTTAGAATATCTGTCGTTGAAAAATACGTACCCGTTTATTTGGTCTGTGCTGTTTCTAGAATCAATGCATAATTTAATAGTTTGTTCCTCACCTCTCCTAAAATACAAAAACTATATATCAAAGATATGACAAAGAAAAACTTGTTTAAATCTAAATTTATAATTACTTCAAGAAAAATACATGAACCATATAAATTAGTACCAGCTCTTGGTAATTTTGATATTCACAGATAACCATGTAGAATAACATCACATTATTTAATAAAATATTTATCTCATACGTTAAAGTGGTTTAGAATTTAACGTATCACAATTTAAAACACTAGCATGAACACCACCCGACGATTGATTGTTTGGGCTAGATCCCATTGAAAGCGTTGTTTGGCCTTCGGTTCAGTTACTTTAATGTGACTGTCTCTGTGAACAGAATATAAGTAGAAAGTTTCGAAACATTTTGTTACTAACGAAACAACTTGCTGATATACACCATTGCAAGCTTTTTAATACGCTTCTTTGGGGCATATGAACATGTTGACAATACTACATATAATATTATGTACGAAAGCCTCAATCTGTGGTGATGAACTTTCTCTTACGATATTGAAACATCGTGCGCGGTTTTTTCGTTAATTTTTTCCATTTCCAAAAGAAATATTTCTAAGTGTGAAATTTAATAGATAAATATTTGTATTCCTAACAGTGAATATTGCTCACTGAAATATTCCTACTTGTCAACATTATGACAGGGAATATTTTCAAATATGAAAATTAACAGAAATTGTTTTTATTCTTGAAACTTACATTGTTAGAAGAAAAGATCATATAATTGATGTACATATATATATTAGAGAAAGTTAATACTGATAAAATTAAGTAAACAAAATCAAAGAGAAGGGCTGCGTTGAAAATGGCAACTCCAAACCTCTGACTAATTACACTATGTAACAAAATTGTTACTTTTTTGTTCCAGGGCAGAAAATGTTATTTCCAAATTGCTCATGCCTAAAGTGAATAAAAAAGACCTATTTTCTTCTTCAAACTTTGCTTTTGTGACCTAGGTAATAAAATTTTTAAATTTACTCATTTTCCAGAACATTACAGGTAGATTCAGGGCTGAGTAGCTGATAAAGAATTTTCTAGAATGTTGTAGAACTTACAAGAATTTAAGAACCTTTTAGAATTCTCTGAAACTTTCCATGGTAATATATATATATATATATATACATATAGAGGCTCACCATTCACCACTTCAGTTTAGTTCAAGCTGCCTAAGTGAATACAAAGACCTCTCTGTTTTATCAGAGATGACATCAAGAAGCTGCAAGAATTTTCCAGACGCATTATGCTATGCATGTAACCAATTTATCAGGACAAGAAGGAAAAATTACTCTGTGACAGCATCTGCTAAAACGTGTGAAGCCTACAATGCATATTTCGGCATGCCTGTCGGGGATCAAGACAAATTCTGGGCACCTCATTTTACCTGCAAGCACTGCAAAAAAATTCTACAAGATAAGATGAACAATTTTTGTTTCCTTGAATAGTACGATTTTATATTATTCACATTTTAGACCTTTTAAAATTGAAATATCTTTTTTTAAATTTCCAACAGTACAGGAAAAATATCACATAAAATCTTTTGCATGAACCTCTTACACATTAGTTGTGGATGAAATAAATTTATTTTTCATAATAACAATTTTATTTTGCGCTTTTGCAGCATGGTACAGAGGGGAAAAGAGAGCCATGAAGTTCGCTATTACAATAATTTGGCGTGAACTCACTGACCACTCAAGCTATTGCTACTTCTGCATGGTGGACCCTTCCAAACGTTAGGCTGACTGGAAAATTGCACCTGCTATCATGTAACCTTACCTTCCATCATCCATCGCACCAGCGCCACACTGCCCTGAGCTCCCTGTATCTACTCCGCCAAAGAGAAAGCAGCCGTCCTCAAAGGAGAGCAGCAAATCAGAAGAGAGGGTAGACGTTGAAGATCCAAATTACAATTTCAGAGGTGCAGCTGGTCTGATAAACCCATACTACCCCATCCATTGAAACCTTAATGACTTGATCAGAGATCTTGATCTAACAAAGTCGAATGCCGAGACTATATCTGGGGGCTTATACTTCAAAGTGATTTACGTTACACTCGCAAATCTCGAAAATTTACTCACTTCTAAACATTTTCGTTCAATTTTGAATAACTTTAGTACAAATACATGTAAATCTTGATTCATATGTTATTTTATTCAGACCTTATGTATTTGAAAATTTACCCATTTTAACAAAGAAAATAGGTTAATTTCTAAACTTCATTATCCAGATCATAAAAGCAAAGATTGAAGTGAATAATGGCCATTTTGTGTTCTTTTACAACATAAGCAAAGAAGAAATAACAAATACTAACCAGGAACAAAATTTCTGTTACATAATGTTATATTAGTTTCTTATAATCTAAAAACAAGCAGAAACAAAAATAAAAGTAGAAAATAAATTAAACGCTACACCAGTTAAAAATATCGCCGGGTACAAGTTATTATGTAGGATATCAAATATACGCTCGGGTTTAGAGGTGACTGAAAATGTTGTACCCACATTGCGGTGAGGATAAACAATCTATTTGTCTTAACCTTCATTCGCTAGTCTCACATAAAGAAATAAAATAAAGGAGTAACAAAAAATATAGAAATCAGGAGAGAGAGATGCGGGTGTTCAAGTCCACAATGTCCCACATCTATATCACTCTTAACTGCCTGCAGACAGCGTAGGAAGATGACTGCTTTCCAAAGTATAGGAAAAGAATAAATAATTGAAACATAAAAATAACGTACTATCATTTGTGGGTAAATAAGCTAATAACTAAGCTTTGAAGTTAGCATTCTAGCCTCAATTATGATAGATTGGCACTAATTAATAGCCGGTAAACGTATGGTACTAGTATGAAGAATCCCATCCAATTATCTAAGTAAACTAGTATAGCACCCAACAACCACCCATTTATTAAGTCAACTATGACTATCATGCTCTAAATTAGCCTTTATATGCGGCAAGGTGTATACCCGCATAAAGTGGTGCCAAGTTGTTAAATGACCTTATTCATAACTAAAAATAGTTATTAGAAATGTTTAGTAAAATTTCTCTAATTTTTATTTCTTTATATTTATTTAATACACTCTTATATTTGTTACGGAATGTTTTACAATATCTGAATAAGTGCGTAATTGCGAAGTTATAATGTTTATAACAGAAGGCTATGATACATTGCTATTAAAAGAGGGTAAACCATAAACTGGAAAGGCAAAATACTTTCTTTTATAAAAAAAAATATTTAGATTACCATCCTTATTAATACTTTAATTTGTAAATCTAAATAATGCACTTCTATATTAGATATTAAAGTATTTTCAATTTATAATTCAACTGGATAAATAATGTTTAAATTATGATTAAATGAATAACATTATTTATTTCAGGGTTATTTATACTAAATAAATGATCTATACATCTGACAATTGAGGTAAAACTACCTGGCTTTGTGTTGTTTTTAATAAATCTATTTTTTATAATACCAAAGTATAATTCCTATTACTTGTTTAAAAACCTAGTAATTGAAAAATGCTAAATTATTGTAAATACAAAGCCTTATTATGTCTTTCATGTTTTTGGATCTACGTTCTCTTTCCACCAGTTATATAGAAAGATAACAGAACTGTCCTATTAATGAATTCAAAACAAAGGTTAAACAAATCAGTGGAATTGTGGTGTACAATGTAATTTAAATTTAATTAGAAATTCATGAAGTTCAGCTTCTATTGTTCATTTACCTTTCGGTGTACTTAACATCTTAAATTATTTGAGTTAACTAGTTCTGTCGCATTGCTATGAAACTATAGCGTAAAGAAATTTGGACCTTTAATCTCCGATTTGAAAATTCACACATAGTTCTCACGAACTCAACGTACTGACCAATCGACAATAAAAAATAAGAAACTAATAACTTATGTTTTCGTAATTGAAAACCTCACACATTTATTTTTTTCTAACTTCAAACATATTCTGAAAGTTTTTCATTCTAAATATTATGAAGTGGAAT